>NW_022631004.1:28949319-28987619 GCF_010015895.1 Lontra canadensis | reverse complement strand
CTAAAATTTATATGGAACCAGAAAAGACCTCGAATAGCCAAAGGAATATTGAAAAAGAAAGCCAAAGTTGGTGGCATCACAATTCCGGACTTCAAGCTCTACTACAAAGCTGTCATCATCAAGACAGCATGGTACTGGCACAAAAACAGACACATAGATCAATGGAACAGAATAGAGAGCCCAGAAATAGACCCTCAACTCTATGGTCAACTAATCTTTGACAAAGCAGGAAAGAATGTCCAATGGAAAAAAGACAGCCTCTTCAATAAATGGTGTTGGGAAAACTGGACAGCCACATGCAGAAAAATGAAATTGGATCATTTCCTTACATCACACACGAAAATAGACTCAAAATGGATGAAGGACCTCAATGTGAGAAAGGAATCCATCAAAATCCTTGAGGAGAACACAGGCAGCAACCTCTTCGACCTCAGCCGCAGCAACGTCTTCCTAGGAACATCGCCAAAGGCAAGGGAAGCAAGGGCAAAAATGAACTTACTGGGACTTCATCAAGATCAAAAGCTTTTGCACAGCAAAGGAAACAGTTAACAAAACCAAAAGACAACTGTCGGAATGGGAGAAGATATTTGCAAATGACATATCAGATAAAGGGCTAGTATCCAAAATTTATAAAGAACTTAGCAAAGTCAACACCCAAAGAACAAATAATCCAATCAAGAAATGGGCAGAGAACATGAACAGACATTTCTGCAAAGAAGACATCCAGATGGCCAACAGACACATGCAAAATATCACTCAGCATCAGGGAAATACAAATCAAAAGCACAATGAGATACCACCTCACACCAGTCAGAATGGCTAAAATGAACAAGTCAGGAAATGACAGATGCTGGCGAGGATGCGGAGAAAGGGGAACCCTCCTACACTGTTGGTGGGAATGCAAGCTGGTGCAACCACTCTGGAAAACAGCATGGAGGTTCCTCCAAATGTTGAAAATAGAACTACCCTATGACCCAGCAATTGCACTGCTGGGTATTTACCCTAAAGATACAAACATAGTGATCCGAAGGGGCACGTGCACCCGAATGTTTATAGCAGCAATGTCCACAATAGCCAAACTATGGGAAGAACCTAGATGTCCATCAACAGATGAATGGATAAAGAAGAAGTGGTATATATACACAATGGAATACTATGCAGCCATCAAAAGAAATGAAATCTTGCCATTTGCGATGACGTGGATGGAACTAGAGGGTATCATGCTTAGCGAAATAAGTGAATCAGAGAAAGACAACTATCATATGATCTCCTTGATATGAGGGAGAGGAGATGCAACATGGGGGGTTGGGGGGTAGGAGAAGAGTAAATGAAACAAGATGGGATTGGGAGGGAGACAAACCATAAGTGACTCTTAATCTCACAAAACAAACTGAGGGTTGATGGGGGGAGGAAGGTTGGGGGGGGTGGGGTTATGGACATTGGGGAGGGTATGTGCTATGGTGAGTGCTGTGAAGTGTGTAAACCTGTAGAGTCACAGACCTGTACCCCTGGGGATAAAAATATATGTTTATAAAAAATAAAATTTAGAAAAAAAAAAAAGGGAAATGGGGAATCCAAGGCATAGAGAGGCTTGTTAGTGCACCTGTGGTGACTCAGGAGGTAAGAGGTGGAGAGGGAGTCAGAGCATGGCCCCAGGGCAGTCTGGGTTAGAGCCCCTGTCCTTAACCTCTGGGCTATAATGTAGCAAGCCAGGCCTCCACACTCCTTCATCATTCCAGGAAAGGCTCGTTCACCAGCTTCTGACCTGCTCCTTTCAAACTGTTCCTTAGACTGAGTTACCCCAGAAAGTTGACAAGACACTCACTGTAGCTGCAACATTTAACTGTTAATAAGACAGGACCTGGACAGGTGGAATTCCAGTCTCAGAATAGTTTTCCCAGCCTCCTTGGGATGAAGTGGGATGCCCCAGGCTGCCAGAGCAGTTCAGGGTCCATTCCCACCCCTCCTGGCCTCCTGTTTAAAGACTTGCCAGTCACCCCACAGAATACATTGGAAACACAGATCTATTGACCTTAGTTTGAACGATTCTGATAGCCTACAAAATGTAACGCAAATATAAGCCAGGCCCTCCTGATTGAACCTGGCCTAGATAGAGCAAGAGCTCACGATTTCTGGAATTTTTTGCACCGACTTCCTTCTTTTTAGATCTTTCATACCAGCCAGGAGCCAGCAAGATGACTTGCTCCAGGGGTTATAATCTGGTTTAAAGTACAAAGGAGCCCCGGCTGTGGGGCAGATATGGGGAGGCCACCACATCCTAGTGGAGGATTAAGGTGACAGGTAGCCCTGCAGTTTCTCTGCTGAGCTGGGTCTGGGAACCAGTAAGGAGAGAGCAGAAAAGAGGAAGAGACAGGCAGAAGAGAGCAGACAAACACCCACCTAGAAGGAATGCTTAGACTTACCCATTACCTTCTCCAGGCCACCCAGACCCAGTGCCCCTTTTACTGACTCCTGGCATGGCCTGTTGTACATTAAGCATGGAGTGCCAGCCCACCAGGAAATCTTCCCTGTCTGACATATGCTTATTTATTCTATTTAACATCAGGTTAATTGGGGAAAACTTAATGTGGTAAAATTCACCCCTTTTTTTGGTGAATTCTCTGTTCTGTGAGTTTGGATATATGCATGCAGTCATGTAACCACACAGTCAAGATCTGGAACATTCCTGCCGACCTTTGTAACCCACACCTCCTCCAACCCCAGCCCCTGGAGACCACTGATCTGTTCTCTGTCTCTGTCTCTCTGTCTGTCTTTTCCAGAGTGTTACTTGGATTGAATCAAACAGTACTCAGCCCGTTGAGTCCAGTCTTCCACTTGGCACAACACTTCTGCACTGCATCCGTGCTCCTGCGTGTAACAGTCGCTCTCTCACTTTCATTGCCGAGGTGTATCTATTCAGTTACGTGGATGTGCCACAGTTGACTTGTTTGCTGGTTGATGGATACTGGGTTGCTTTCAGTTTGAAGCGTTTATGAATAAAGCGCCGTACCCATTCACACACAGATTTTTGTGTGAGCGTAGGTTTTTATTTCTCTTGGGTGCACATCTAGGGTTATTTGCTGGATCATACAGTCAACGTATGTTCAACTTTATAAAAACTGATGAAATGTTTTCCAAACTGACTGTGCCATTTCCCAATCCCACCGGCAAGATGTAAGGGTTCAGACATAGCTCTTTGTGTCTTCAACATTTGGTATTGTTAGCTTTTGTTTTGTTTTGTTTGCCCCTTTTTAATTTTAACTATCCTAATAGGTGTAGAGCAGTATCTCACTGAGCTTTCCATTTGCAATTCCCTAATGATTTATGATATTGAGCACCTTTTACGGTGCTCCTTTTTCATCTCTGTAACTTAATTGGTGAAGGGTCTGTATAAATCTCCTGCCCACTTTTAAAATTCAGTTTTTTGTTTTCCTGGTATTAAGTTTTGAGAGTTTTTTTATATATTCTAGATTCAAGTCTCTTATCAGATATATATTTGTAATGCCTTCTCTACAGATACTTATTTTAATTCCATTTTTCTTTCTCTCTTCATTCTGAATACCATTCCCACTTCCCACCATTAGCCTAGCAAGGTTATAAAACACAAAGAACATGTTCATCTCCATTTTCAGGACAGAAAAACTGAGGCACAGATAATTCAAAAAACTTATTGCTCCCAAAACTATAGACAGCTGAAGTCAGGTGTGAAATTGATGACCAAGAAGGAATTCTTGGAATGTTTTGAGCTATCACTCCACTTAAAGGGCTGCCAATCTATTATTTAGAATTCCCCAAATAGAGTCCTCAACTTACTTCAAGGAGAGGGAAATAGACATTTGTTAAATACCTATTATGTGTCAGGAAATGATTTAGGTCAGGGGCCAGCAGACCATTGCCTATGGGCCAAATCTGGGACGGACTTTCTTTCTTTCTTTCTTTCTTTCTTTCTTTCTTTCTTTCTTTCTTTCTTAACAGCTTGCAAACTAAGGAGATACAGATGAAATTTTGTAATTGATTTGATGATGGAGAAAACTACTCTGAGCCCTAGTTAAGGGAAATGCAACCCTTCCCCAAAAAAGAATTTCATTTTTCTTATTAGTAGACATGTGAAAATTATACTCAAAATTTGCTAAAATAATAGATCTCAGGTGTTCTTACCTCTTCCACACACTGATAAGTGTGTTATTAGCTTGATAGTGATCATTTTACAATGTATACATGTATCAACACATCACTTTGTACACCTTAAATATATACAATTTTTGTTAATCATACCTCAATAAAGCTGGAATATTATCTCAATTATTATTGTTTTAATTATATATTATTAATTGTTTTATATTTTGAATTTTGCCAACAACGTATTTGAGGATTTTTTTTCTCTTTTCTTATACACCTATACCATATTCTCAAATTGACCTCTTTGCAGAATCTAAAATATCTGGCCCTTTACAAAAGTTTGCTGCCCACTAATTTAAGTAGTTATAAGTTATCTTTTCTTTGATCATTACAAATATAGAAACCTATTTTACAGATAAAGAAGGTTAGGACATTTGGAAAAGATGAGCTGTTGAAAGTTACTTAGCTAATGACAATGGAACAAGGATGTGTTCTCATTTCAAAACCTGGTGCTCTCTGCAGAAGCAAATTCACAGCAGTGATTTAGTAGGAAATGGGAAAAAAAAAATCCAGGGCCAGATGGTAGAGTGAAGGAAGAACCTGTTCCAGGTTCCTGAACCTGCTTTTGGCCAATCCATGAGGACCCTCTACATTAAGAGCAGGAACTCATCAGAATGACCTCAAGATCCTGTGGGATTTCCAAATCACCCAGGGAAATCTTCACTCTACTTAACCTGCTGAAGTATAAATACATTTTTAAAAATCTTTTAATAACAATGCTTTATTCTGAAACAAAACATGTTAGGTAAAGCCTCATGAAGCTGTGAAGCATGTGGACATAAAACCAGACTGCCTGAGTCCGCTTCCCAATAAATGGAGGTATCTCAGTTTATTTATTTTTTAAACAAGCTATACTGGGACTCATTCATAGGTCTTCTATAAAAACTAAATGAGTCAGTATTTGTGACGTGATGGCAAAGAGCAAACACTATGTCAGCATATATTAAAAAAATAAATAAATGTTCAATTAATCAGAAAAATCAAATCTCCATAAAACAGGTCTCTTCACTTTCTGGTTGATCAAGGCTTTTCTGTAATAAATGAGTCCTTAAAGACAGGACAAGAAGAAGAGACACTGATAGCAATGGCATTGCCTCAACTTCCCCAAAGTGATCATTCTCTGGTGGAGGGTGGGCAGAGAAGCAGGAGGGGAATGAATGTACTCCACCACTGTCTGCCTAGGTACACACTCCCCAACTGTCCAGTCCAGAGCAGTGGTCCGGGTCTCCCCAAATTATAATAATTTATAGTATCATCTGTGTAGGAAAAACACACTCCTTTGGTGACCTCTTGCCCTTTGATGTCAGGAGAGTATATCCATTTCTACATCTGCCCCTTCAGTTTCAGAAAGACCACACCCTGTGTGTTCCATGCTGATGCTGTAATTAAGATTCTTCACTACCCCCACCCCCCACGCATACTCTGAGTGCTCAGCGCTGTAAAGATGTGAGACAGACAGACAATCTCATATAGCAATTTAGATATTTCTATCATGAGCCTTAAACATTCTTAGTCAGGAATTCCAGTTCCAAGAATAGAACTCAAAGGAATACAGACAGCTAGGGTGTGTGTAGCAGGGCGTTGGTGGGAGCTGCAGAATTTAAAAAAGAACGTAGTCTGATACCCGCTCAGACTTGCCTGGAGTCTGTGCCGGTGTCTGGAGGCCAGGGCAGCTGGGGGTGGGTCTGAGGGCATTTGGTGAGCACTGTTGGTGGACCAGGGCTGCGTGTAAGACCTCCACGGTGCTGATAGAGCCCTACCAGGCTCAACACAGCTGTCCAGCTTCCACAGGGTCAGCAGTGCAGATGCAGGATCCAATGTAGCCCAGTTCCTTCACTGTTGACAGCTTCTGTAGCCTACAGGTGACCACTAGGACAGGTCAGCTCTGGGGCTTGGCTGCCTCAACTGCTTCAGCCTTCCTCTCCCCTTGAGGACCTGCTATATGAGAAATCATTCTAAAAGGTGAATTTCCACATGAATGTTAGGGATTATCATCTACATCTACAGGATTTTAGTCCTTTAATCTTCTTGGGTTTGATTCTCAGATACCCTAGGGAGCCTTTAATTTTTCGTCAGAATTCAAGGTAATTAATCTTTAATCACTTTAATTTAAACAAATAAATAATTGGGAAGATATGCTTTTAAGGGGGACTGTTGAAATCAAGTAGGAAACTGCAGTCCTTAAGTTAATATTCAGAAGCATAGGGAAATTGCTAGAATGTTCATGTATTTAATGGAAAAGGGGTTAGGACATTCATTTATTTAACAAACAAGAGAGACTTGCATCAACAAAGATTACCTCATTGAACCTTGTGGAATAAAGCTAGGTAAGCTCCTATTCATTTTCTAGGCAAGGAAACAAAGGCTAATAGACTTGCCTAAGATGAGGTAGTAGAAGTGGCAGAGCTGGATTTGAACCCAGATCATGCCAATATGCTTCCCCAACATTGAAGCTAGTCACTGGGTAAACCTGGCCGTTCAGCGTGCTGTTGGTCCTTGGCTGTGCAAATGCACCAAATCACAGATAAGGACATTTAATCTGTTCTGTGATCTATGGAGCCACTTGGGAAATGGAAGAAGAATTACCGAGATGACTCATTCCATGTCAGCAGGCGAACTGTAATGGAGTTTTTATTACTATTTTATAATTTATGTATTTGTAAAAAAAAAAAAAAAAATCAATGGGAAGAGCAACGCAGCAGAGCCCCCTGATGGCTATTTCTTCGCAGGGATTTGCTTGTGTGCCAGAAGGTGTGCTTGTGAGCATGGATGTTTGTGCATTGGTCTCACACCCTCACGCAGATACCCACGCTCTATAAGATTTTGAGTTGGAGACAGTTTGCATGGAATTAAATTATATTTAAGGAATCTAGAGGCTGTATTTGTGGTCTGTGTGTGTGAGAGAGATACAGAGACTAAAGACATTGTGTGCATTATTGAGAATGTGCCTACTGAAATCATTGTCCTATAACCCCTGGCACACTGAAACTTCTTTATCCCACCTTTAATTTCTTTTAACTGGAAAAGGAAATGTACAGTGACCTAGAACTCTCTGTAGTCCTTGGATTCCATTTGTTATAGGGACCTAGTTTTAACATTCTCCTTTAGGAAAGCACTACTTTGACTTAGCCAGGGACCTCCTTGGGACCCATGCACCCTGCCACCAACGCTCCTTCCTTTCCTCTTCTCAAGGGTGAGAAGAACAAGAGATTCTCCCCGTGCTTGGTTGTTGATGAAACTCATGAGTATCTCTTAAGGAATCACTCTGAGGTATGTGCCATGCACCTCTGGGAGAACTCAGAGGTTCTCAGATCCATGCAGCTCAAAACTCCTTTACTGACATGATGGGTTCCTAAGTTTTTAAATATAAACTTGGACCTCAGCTTTGCTCCTATCCTAGAGAAAAAGATGGTTTTGGAGCATGGGTTGGCCTCCATAATCCACCCCTTCTCTGGAGGTAGCAAGGTCTTTTCTGGGTTTCTTTGGGCTAAAATTGTGGAAATGAGTCTGGCCAAAATGGCAAAGGATATTGCCAAACATGAAGCCTCTCATGAGAAACTTTGGGTCATAGTCTAGAAGAGCCATTTGGGCTCCTACTTCACTGTTCTGTGTCTATATTTGAGTTGGACTTAGTAGATCTGAGTTTGTCCACTGTTATGGAGGGTATATTATATGTAGATCGGAGGCTCAAGGTGGTAATGCCAAAGGATGTAAGGCATTGTCTTTGCCCAATATTTCATGGAAGAAAACCTGAAAACTATGTGCCAAAGGTGCATATTACATGTATAGAGTGGAGGAGAGACTCCAAGTTCAGGGTTCCTTCTAGCACATTGTCCTGCTTTTCCTTCCACTTCACCCACAGGTTTTTGTCTTTATCTCTTTTGAGATGCTTTCTCCTCTTTCTGCTTCTTTTCCCTAGGAAATGGCCCTCTCCTGGCCCTGCGGGTTCTGCTCCCAGTTTTCTGGACTATCCAAAAAGGTCACTGCCTCTTAGTCCCAGATTCTAAATAGACATGCCAAGCCCGATGATGCTTTATGATAAGGGCCAAACAAATAAGAGCAGAACCTAGCTCTCTTGCTTTTCCTTCACCAAAAATGCATTAATAAAGTTAATTAGCACTGACCTGAAAAAAAATCTGAACAATAACCTCCTGGCATTAGGATCAAATGCAATGAAGCACAAGCAATAAAAACTCCATTACTGCTCCCCTCTGAGAGACTGTCACTGATCTTTGGGCTTACATCTTCCAGGACTCTCCCTGCCTCCTCTACACCTCACTATGGGACTGACAAAACACAGCCAGGTATGAAGGTGAGCTGGACTAGGCCCCAGGTAGGACTATATGGTTAAATACATGACTTCCAGAAGCCTGGGGGAAACACAGGCTTGGTTTGGGCTGTCATCAGTATCCAAAAGGGCCAAATAGAGAATGGTATAGGAGACAGGCCATCAGAGATAGCAACTGTTTCTCTGCCAGTCAAGGCTAGTAGTTGACAAATACTTAGGAGCTGGAGAAACAGGTGCTTGGTACTCTCCCCAGATATAGCAGAAACCTCACCCATGATGTCAAGAGTAATTCTAGATTGTATTCCCTGCAGGCCAAAGGTAACTAGTTTATTAGTCCCTCTTGTCAGATTTGGTTCAGAAACTGGGCAAAGATACATATATAGTTACTGACCCCAAGGCACTGGGGATGTAACTCACTGACTTTCTTCCCTCGACACACCCTCCCCGAAACTGCCAATGATCTCATTTTGCCCTTGAATTCCTATTTTGTGCTGAACATTGAGAAGCCGAGATACAGGGACACAAATATGAGCAAGACTCAGTGTTTGCCCTCTATTGTTCCTCAGTCTAATGGGATTGTGTAAACAACCCACTGGACTTCTGTCCTTTCTTACTACTTCTCTCTGTCTTCCTTTCCATGATATGATGAGATATTTGAGGGAGTGTTCCATGTTGGTATTAAGTCTGCCTTATCTCATTCTCTACCTTGATCTTTCCAACCCATGCTCCATTACTGAGGGCAGGACTGGGAGGAGGAATGGGGCCTGCTGGACTCAATACTCTTTCTATATACTGCATGGGGAGCCCATGCCTCTCCCTTTGCTCCTGAGGTCCTGCAATGGCCTATGGTCTCAGACAATCATGATAGGAGCTAAAGTTCCCACCTTTTGGTAAGAATAGAGGCAGCTACTCTTTTCCAGAGGTTGCCTAAATTCTAGAGGACACTTTGTTTAGGTGGAAGAGGGATGCTGGGAGTCATGAAGGAACACACACAATGAAAGTATCTCTTGTATGCGGCACTTGAAGTACATATATTGGTCCAAAAGTCATTGTGGGAGATATTCAGAAATGATGGGAGTTATAAAGTTAGAAGAAGGAGAAACCCAATTCAAACTGTCCTGGGTGGGAGGAGAGAAAGGGAACTTCCTAATAACACAAATAACACCTTAAAATGTTTTAAACGGAGACATTTGCCTGTGCATTAATACTCAATCCCATCTACCTGAAGTCTTTAAATAGGAATGCAATTCTGGAATATTTCAAAAAAGGATATGAGAAAGAAAGCTGCAGCCTTGTGGGAAACATACTGCCTCCTCATCTTCCCAAATTCCCAAACCTGCATCCATCTAATGTCTCAGGTCTGACCTGCTGTATTTGCAAACAGCCACCTAATGGCTTTCTTTGCTTCTGGTTCATCTCCTGTGTGGCCAGAATTGTTTTCTCAAAACACAGATGGAGCACCTATTTAAGAAAACCTTGAATGCTCGCCAGAAATCAAGGTCCTGCAAAATCTCCCTCCATCCTGCTTTCTGCCTTTGACACTTTGAAACCAGACTGACTGTTCCTTGGACATTCCCTTCCCTGTCCTTCCTGAGCTATTCCAGCAGCATGACTATTCTCCAGTTAGCCTGGACAAATAAGAGAAAATTCCAATGTGCCTTGGAATTGTTTGTTGGCATGCCTATCTCTCTTTCTGTCTATAGGCTCTTAGAATCTACATATATCAATATTATGATAACACCAAACATTTGCCAAGCAGTCATTATATAACTTTGCATATAACATTTAATTTCTTTAAAAAAATGTTTTAATCATGTTAATGTTAGTCACCATTCAGTACATCATTAGTTTTTGATGTAGTGTTCCATGATTCCATGATTTAATGATTCCATTGTTTTCATATAACACCCAGGGCTCCATGCAATCTGTGCCCTCCTTAATACCCATCAACGGGCTAACCTGTCCCCCCACCCCCCCTGCCCTCTAGAACCCTCAGTTTGTTTCCGGGAGCCCATAGTCTCTCATGGTTCATCTTCCCCTCTGATTTCTCCCCCTTCATTTTTCCCTTCCTTCTCCTAATGTCTTCCATGCTATTCCTTATGTTCCATATATAAGTGAAACCATATGATAATTGTCTTTCTCTGCTTGACTTATTTCACTTAGCATAATCTCCTCCAGTCCAATCCATGCTGATGCAAAAGCTAGGTATTCATCCTTTCTGATGGCTGAGTAGTATTCCGTTGTACATAGGGACCACATCTTCTTTAACCATTCATCTGTTGAAGGGCATCTCAGCTCCTTCCATAGTTTGGCTATTATGGCCATTGTTGCCATGAACATTGGGGTGCATGTGGCCCTTCTTTTCACTACATCTGTATCTTTGGGATAAATACCTAGTAGTGCAATGGCTAGGTCATAGGGTAGCTCTGTTTTTAGTTTTTTGAGGAAACTCCACACTGTTTTCCAAAGTGGCTGTACCACCTTGCATTCCCACTAATAGTGTAAGAAGTTTCCTTTTTTTCCACAACCTCATTTAATTCTTAAAGGTGGGTAATATTATTAGCTTTTTTTTTTTTTTTTAACAGAGAAGAAGCCCAAGGGAGGAGCACATAAGCAGCATGATCAGAGCCGAGGAAGCTTGACTTCAGGGCCCTGTTCTTGGCCCCTAAGCTACTGCAGGTTTTCGGATCTGCCAATGTGCATAGGAGGTCTCCAGTCACATAACAGGCCTGGTCAATGTTTGCAGACAGAAACAGTAGGTGAATGAGAGGATAAGGGGACAGTGAAAGAGCAAACCACTCTGGAAAGATAGGACTATGGATTGTACTGGGAATGAAGTTTCAGGGGACTGGTGTGCTTGCTCTGTCTCTCTTTTGATGAACTGGCAGAATTTGGAGGAGGTAGCATCTAGCAAGGTAGCACCAGGGGCCTGGGGAGACGCTCTCTCCCACCAAAAATGCCTCCCTCTGCTGCTTGATGGTGCCTGAAATTGTACGATTATTACAGTCTAATTCCTTCAGCTTAGGCTGCTATTCCCCTGTTAAAATGCAAATACTCCTGGGAGAGGCAAGTTATTAAACTTTATTAGTCTTTTATATCCCATGGAGAATTTATTGATCAGCTCCTTCTTTTTAGCAATGACTGAGATAAGGGAGAAAGATGGAGATCATATAAATGTCCCAGGCTCCAGGGAATGAGGTCACCTGGAAGGCAAGTGGTGGAGGAGCAGGAATTTGGGGAGGAATAATGACAAACAAACATTTCCCATGGTGTTTTACTGAGTAGGGCTGTAAGTGGCCAGTAGCATGGGTTTCAAGAGGACTGGCTCTGGAAGGGCCCATAGTCCTTGGCATCAGGACCAAGTTACTGGTCAAGATGGGGTTCTCGGTCGCCATAGCAGCCATCCTGGCCTCTGTCTTGTGCAAAAGAGCAGCAGCACAAGCAGCACCATAACCACTGCCAACAGTCTGTGGATTCTCAATCTCTTCCTGTGCAGTGTTCTTGGAAGCCCATCCTACCCATTCTAGCCTAATGGGAAAGTCCTGGGCAGTCTTCCTCTGTGTGTGTTGCTGCTTATTTGTTGTACTTTTCTGGCTCTTCTGGCCTAGAGGTGATGCCTTAGCATCCTTCTCTACCCTGTACACACACTTCTCTGAAACCCTTCCTTATCATCCACACACTGCCTGTACTGTGGTTAGAAATAGATTAAGAGAGAGAGTGAGAGATCCTTCTTAAGGACACGTCAGGGTTTTGAGAACAATATTATTTTATGTGTTCTCAAAACACTTTGTTCTGCCTTCAGATTTATGGGATGGCCTTTATTACTACAATAAAATATTTAAAACAAAAATAAGAGAGGAAGCCTGAGGTTTTTGGCCTCCATTTCTCTGGAGCCAGCCCACGCAGAAATACTCCCTAACCTTTGCACACCTCCTCACCTCAGAGACCCTGGCAGCTGTGGTCTGTGGTCTCCACCCATGTTGCTTGCACTCCTGATGTTCAAGAATCAGGAAAGGCTGTAGTTGGGGCTGTATCTTTATTCAATATGTAGTGTCTGTCCACCTGGTGGAAAATAAGCTTGGATTCTACCACATGGAGTACATTTTTCTGTTGTTCAGTGATTCACCACAGTTCAATGATTCATGTGTCTTACTTTTGAAATTGAAATAGCACACAATAACATTTTAAAGGGAAAAGAAAGTGATTGCTATACTTAGGAGTTACAGTGAGACAGAAGTCGTGGTCAGTGTTGGATGGTATCTTAGAAGGACAACCTTCCTGGTGAATAGAACTGGGGGACCAGTTCTGACCCTCATAAGCTGGGTACCCTTGGACTTCTGGCATTCTCTCCATCATTCACTCAGCAACTACTTGCTGAGTGTCTACTACGTATTAAACATCATGCCAGTCTGAAAGGGGAGGCAGGTAGCTTAAATGGCTTCTTCCTGCTATAAGATTCTGCAGAAGAGTTGATTTTAATCAGCACTGAACACCTTGGATGTTCAGTAAGACTAAGAATGATGGACAGGATTTTCCTCTCACTTTTCAAAGATCTAATGAATTTGCCAAATGTGAAGGTCATAAGAACCTAAAGCAGGTGGCAGGTGGTAAATCTTGCCCTTCTCATTTTGCAGCACGGGAGAGTCAGAGGTTCTGGGTTCCTTATAATTCACTGAAAAGAGTCAAATAAATTTTACTTCCTCCCTAGTGGATTTTATTTTCTCACTCTGAAGGCAAATGGTTCTGACATAGGGACTGGTCGTCAGGAAGACAGAGAAAAAAACCCAGGTGGCACCCTTTCAAGTCCATTTTTTTCCCCAGCCTTTCCTTTCCTCCCCAGCTGCTTCTTCGTCAGAAGGCTTTAGAATCTGTACTTGTGCAGGCAGTGTGCTAGGCTTTAGGCCTCTAGCTTTTGTCCTTGGGAAATTTACAGCCTAAGGAGGGAGTGGTTCTGTTGGAGAATCATAGGTGATATTGGGGTAATATGGGGAGGAACACATCAAAACTTGAACGGATTCAAGAAGCTTCTTCCTAGAGTAGCAATTGAGTTTAATCTCAAGAAGTAAATGAGTTCTGCAGGCAGACAAGATGTGGAACATGCTGTAGGCTGCTGTAACAGCATGGACAAAGGCCCTGAGATGGGAGCATGTGATGTGTTTGGAGAGGTATTTTGGAATGAAGCCAGACACATGGGATCAAACATCAAGAGGTTGAGAACCTTGGCCAGGGAAACCTCTAGAGCTGCCATTGCAAATGCAACGTTGTGGCAGGATCATCTCTCACTTCCCCCCAAATGTTCTGCTGTCACCAAGCAGTTGCCATGTACCAGATCTAGCTCTCATCTGCTCCTGTCAAATCTTAATCCTCTGTAACATTCCTCCATGGAAGTGCCATCTTTTTGCTTCAGTTGTTACCTTTCAAGAGGAGAACTCACTAATTAAATAATGATAATAATTTAATGAATAACCTTTCATGTTAACAGAATAAGCATAAAATCAAAAGAAATTATACTGAATGGTGGACTTTCAGAATTGAGATATTTCTGAGCAGGAGATTCTTTTAAGGAGGGGAGGCTCCTCCCCATCAGCGCAAAGGTGCCAAGGGCAGGGTGTCCCCAAATGTGCAGCTGTGGCATATTCATTATTTTAAATAAAAGTTACTTAAGAGACAGCCTGTTCAAGAAGGACACTCAGATCCTCCTCATCCCTCTGAAAGCAGTAAATAAATCTCCCTTGTGAAATCTTCCCTCCCTATACCAGAAGGTAAAGAGACAGCCTTATCACCAGAGATAGGAAATTTAGGGCCAAGAAGTCAGTATCAACAATCTTTGTTACTTTTTACTAATTTACTCCCTCAGCCCAAATTCTGCTTAGAACTCCTTACCAATTAAAGTTCCCAAAGTTAAGTTTTCTTTGATCCTGTCAGTTTCTCATAGATTTACTGTTTCTTTGTCTAAAAAGTATAAGAACTGCTTGGCTTGATAATTTCTCTGGGTCTCAATTTCCAATAAGGGTCTTTATGCACATGTAATCCAACTTTTTTTTTTCCCTTCCAGCTAACTTATCTCCTATGGATTTAACTCTTAGTCTACCTGGAAGAACTTAAAGAGTAGAGGAATTTGTTTTTTCCCTTTCCTTCAAGCCCCTGAGTCATACCTATTACCTAAGACTGTGCATGGAGGAAGCCATGCTGGCACCCACCCCACCAGCCTGCTTCATGTAGGACACCAGTGCCTATTCTGATCCACCGTGAGGGAGACTGATGGTCCTCAAACTGCCATCAGACTGAATCTCCATGCCTTCTGCATTTCTCCTCCATTAGACTACCTAGCTCTCTTTCACATCATTCAGCCACTAGGTCTCTCTTTACCAAAAGCTCCCATTGCTCACAGCAACCATCAGCTCAAAGAATGACAATGGGAGGGGTCAGGGAAACATATCTGCCATTCAAATGCCAGAGGATTTTTAAAGTAGAATAACAGGCAGGTTTGTGTCAAACTCTCAGAAGACTTAGAGAAAAAGTGTGTTTCAACTCTTCTGAAAAACGTGTACTGTGCCTTGGGAAAATGGTTCAAAGTAAGAAACAAGGTGAACAACCAAAGCATAGTAAGTGGACTTGGTGTGGATCTAACTCAAGGTGTTGCACGTGTTGAGCCAGCACTGGAGTAGTCTAGGAAGGTTGCCCTAGAGGAAATGTGTCTTAAACTGTGTTTAAAACAGTGTGAGCTCCTTCTCCACCCATGTTGCTTGCATTCCCGTAAATTCTGGATTGGACCTGCTCTTGCTCTCACTTTCTCATTTCCTCAGCTCTAGAGCCTTGGTTGCTGCAAAGGCTTGTCATGGTGTTGAGGGAACATGGGCTTTGGAGTTACCTAGCTTTGGATTACCTCAGGCACATTATGTGATCCTCAGAGCTCAGTCTCCTTTTCTAGAAAATGGGAATGGCAAAATATTCACCTTATGTACCTCAAGTAAAGATGTCAAAAAGGCAGATGTATTTAGAAACACCATAGAAGACACTTAAAACTCTCATAGGAAGTGTTGGATTTTATCCCTGTCACTCCAAACCACCTACTAGAATGGCTCAAGACTGAGTGATCTTGCAGAGAGGCCTTTGTCCTGAGTCTGGAGATCCATCTACCAAGGCTCTGTCAGAGCCTGTACGTTCCTCGGAGACTATCTTCTTATTGCCCTTCTGTGTTTTCACTCTCCACAGCCACCTATGGCACCCTCAGCAGCTGATGCCAGCCAAAGCCCCATCCCCCACTCTGCCCCTCAAGACACCATGAAAATGGTAGCTTCAATATCCGTGCAACTGGCTCAGTGACAGTTGTGGTCTCCATTCCCATTTAAGAGAATAAGCCTTCAGTGTACCCCCACACTCCAGGCTTTCAAAAATTCAGTTACTATGAAACACCAAGAGAATCTGTTTTCATCATCCTCACTACATTCAATGAAACTTGCTGAAAAGTTGCTTACCAAGTACAAGTATATTATCTCTATTATTCATCACCAAAATCCTTTGAGACAAGGGTCATTAACCCCAGTTTTATAGATGAAAAATAGATACCGTGAAAGATTAAGTGACTTTCCTGAGTTCACATTGAGAACAGCAGAGCCGGGGGAGTCACTCTGTGATCTGTAAGTGATATGACCATTTATTGGTTCATTGATGTGTCTGATTTGTAGTTCTAGGAAGATGCTCACTCTTGTCAAACCCACAAGTGAGGAGGTGGGCTATTCTAAACAGAAACACAGATAAACAAATGGGAAACTGTTTTACGGTCATTGTATGTATAGAAGATGTTCAATATTCCTTGCATTTTCATTGTACCACCTGGTCACTTTCCATCGGGCCCACCTACAGATGCCTGTTAAAGAAAATGTGCTTAAATAAGGTAGAACATAGCCCCCAGACACTGGGCTTTGCTTAATGTTTTAGGGTAAGAGTAGGTGTGAGGAGAGATTCTGCCACTTAAGATTGCACTAAACTGAAATTCCCTTGAAATTGGTTGTTCCAGCAGCTCTTTCAGACTCCTGGCTGCCCTTTGGCTCTGCCTCAAGCTGCCCATTTAAGAAATCACTTTATCATGCCTTGGTGTGATTGTGTTTGCCCAAGGACTGAGCTCAAAGGTCCTTTTAAATTAAAAGGTTTTTTAAAAACCTCTTTAAGCTGCAAAACACAGGGGAGTAGAGTGGGAGACCCCTGCAGGGGGCGTTTAGGCATCTAGGTGGCAGGCTACTAGTTTTACTCTTTAACTGGAAATGTGGGTCACAGCCAGTGAGTGACTGGGATGGTTCCAGCTGATCTCGCAGAGAAGGTCAAAATCGAGCATTACTCTGTGAACTGTATTACAAACACAGCATGGGTATAGGCCTATTCTGAGACAGGACACTGGTGATGTTAACTCTTTGATTGCTCAGGATTAACCCCTTATTTCCAGCCTCAACTACATCATGGCACCCCGTAATCAATTCTTCAGTTCAGAAGAAATTTTCCTGGTGCATCACCCTCAAAAAGATGAAAAAGGCTGATATCGCTTCATAATTTCTATCAGTGTGGAGTACAGAGTGAGACAGAATAGCAGACTCTTAACAACATCTAGGAAGTCAGAAGAGAAACTACTGATTGATTGGATTGTTGCCACCAATTCTTCACCATTCCTGGGAACCATACTTTTGCCATGGCCTCATGATGACACAACATGCTTCCCTACCCCTTGACTTTAGACTCAGTCATGGGACTTGCTCTGGCAGGAGATGTTAGTAGATGTGAGGATGGCAGGACCTTAAAATGTACGTGGGTGTGAGGCCTCCCTTCTTCCATTTCCTTAAGGAAGACATGCCCTACCTAGCCCACTAGTGGCAGGAGAAGGGCAAAGGACATGTGGAACAGAGCCACTCAGGCCTGCACTTACTGAAAGGGAGCCGGCCCTGTGATTCATCACTAATATTTTGTGGTCATTTGTTTTGGCATAACTGTGACAATGACTAATATAAGGATTTTTTCATGTGGTTCTGAAATCCTCAGGTTTCCACAGGTTTCTCCCTGACTTAAGAAGTTTTTATAGACATCTGCTACATATTAGCACAATGCTAGGTCCCATGGAGACACAGGAAAAGTGGTAGGTACCCCTGCCTTCAGAGATACACTGTCTACATAGGACTGAGAAAACAAACACCACAATTCAACTTGATTTGAATTAACTCTAATGATATCTCATTATAGTTAAATCATTATAGTCATAATAGGAAGGACCAAGTCAGCTCCTAGCTGATCATGTCAGGAATTTAGATCTCTATGCACCCTTTGTGTCTTGCGTGTGTGTGTGTGTGTGTGTGTGTGCGCACGCACACATGCGCATATAGGCTGACTCTAAAAAGCTATATTAAATAATAATACAACTAGAATTGGTCTTAGATGTTTACACTTCCATGCACATATGTGTACACCATGCAAAATGACTATAAGGAGGGAAAGGTATTTGCTGTTGGCCACGCTTTTTTATTGAAGGTCTTACACACATTTAAGGTGAGATATCTGAAGGAAAGAGGTGCTAATCATGGTCATGGCCATGACATAGTTAAGGGAGCTAGGGTTGATATGACTCTGAAGGCCATGATTTTTGTTCACTTTCTGGCCTCCTCTCCTCTGTCAAGAGGCCATGTGGCATGGCGGCAATGGGCCAGCTTTGGTGAGACCTGTGCATGGTGTCCATTATGGTTATGTCACTTCCTAGCTGTGTGACTTGGGACTTGTTTTCCAATTTCTCTTATGTTTCCATTTCACAGCTTTAATCTCTGAGAGGTAGCATAAGGATTAGAGATAACTCGTCTGTTATGGGATGAATTTTATGTGCCTTAATGGCCCCCAAATTAATACATTAAAGTTCTAACTCCTAGTGCCTCAGGATGTGAGTGTTTAGAGACAGATCCTTTAAAGAGGTGATAAAGTTAAAATAAAGTCAGTAGGGTGGGCCCTACTCCGGTGAATGGTGCTCTGATAAGAAGAGGAGATTTGGACACAGACGGTGGAAAGAGGACCATGTGAGGACGCAGGGAAAAGATGGCCCTCCGCAAGCCAAAGATCAAGGATTCAGGAGAAGGTGTCTGCTAACACTTAGATCTCAGACTACCAGTCTCTAGAATTTTGAACAAATAAATTTTTATTGCTTAAACTACTCAGTATGTGTTACTTTGTTTTGGCTATACTAGCAAACTAATACAATGTCTGAAACTCCTGGCATAGAATGTACAGTATCAAGAATGATCTCTGCAAATGCAGTGAATTTACTTCTCTTGTCATTCCCTCCCCCTGCTTCTCACTATGGCCTTTTTTCTCTTCCTCCTTTCCTTTTTTGTCTCCCATCTTCCCTTTCTTCCATTTCGCCTCCTCCCTATCCTTTGCTTCACCCAAAATACATAGACCTCCACCTTCTCAGAATGAGGTAGGAGGCAGGGTGGTATGGAAGCAATCTAACTAGTATTTATGTGCGTATAAAAGAGAAAAGGAAAACCCTGGCATTTACCTGGACTGGCCAGAATCACAGAAGAATAACAATCAGATGAGATCCTGAGACACTCATGAGGATGAACTCCTCTTCTAGGAGTATGAAGTTTACCTGAACTGAGCATCATGAAAACTGTGATAGGTCATAATTACCTTTTGCTTAGCTAGAAAAACAAATGAACAAAAAAGTGAGTATCTTGGGAGGTGGCTCTTCCTACTCATTCCACAATTTTAGGGCTGGATTCCTGCTTTAGAAAAACCTTTTGGCCCATGGTCCCCATATCTAAATCCATACATGGAAAGATTAAGGTGGGAACAGCAGGTGGCCCAGGAAGCCAGTGGGAGAGCTGTCTGCGCCAGTCCTGTAGCTCCTCTCAGGAGTAGTTAGAACAGTCTTTGACAATCCACTTCCCTTCCAGAAAAGACACTCTCTTTGCCCAGAAAAATGAGTGTAAGACTGGCTGGCAAAACCGTTTTGAGATTTCTTGGATGAGAGGCTCTGTGTAAACCTAGGGCACTGTTGTTTTCATACCTGGTTGGTGGGCCAGGGGAGAAGGGAAATGAGGAAGCAAAGCAAAAATGGCTCCTTGGCAGCTGGTCCCTGAGCCTCTCAATCATACCTTGACATTATAAAACTGCTCACAAACAGAACAGTCACAGACATCAGTGGGGAAGCCGAGGATGAAGCAGGCAGTCTTAGGAGAGAAGAATGTAAGCAATAAACATGAGATTGGAAGTCAGATAGGAAAATATTCATATCAAGGGGGAAATATCCAGCTGAGTGTCCCCTGCTTCTCTGGTGCTCCATTTCTTCACCTTTAAAATGAATGGCTGTGACTGTCGGTCATTTCTGGAACTCAGACTGTCAAATTTCTAGAATTCCTCATTAGTCAATATAGAGGGAGTCCAGGTCAGAAGTTGGGAGAGGGGATGCCAAGATAAGGGTAAGAGTCAAGATGGAGGAAGATAAGGGAGCAAATAAGAACAGGAAAAAGGAAGGAAAAAAGGGGAAAGAGAAAGAAAGGTGAGGGAGGGGATTCTCTCTTCCCAGAATCAGATTCCAACCTGGGGTCAGCAAAGGACAGCTTTCCTCATGAGGTTTTGTTACTTTCCAGATGATTTATTTATTTATTTATTATTTTTTTAAAGATTTTATTTATTTATTTGACAGAGAGGGAATACAAACAGAGGGAGTGGGAGAGGAAGAAGCAGGCTCCCTGCTGAGCAGGGAGCCGGATGAGGGACTCGATTCCAAGATCCCGGGATCATCACCTGAGCTGAAGGCAGATGCCCAATGACTGAGCTACCCAGGTGCCCTTTCCAAATGACTTTAAGCAGAAAGTAAGAGCAACCTTCCACATATGATGGTGCTATCACCTCCAACAGCAGGGTGGGAATTACTTTGAAAAACACATCTACGGGACTCCTGGGTGGCTCAGTTGGTTAAGTGTCTGCCTTGGGTTCAGGTCATGATCCCAGGGTTCTGAGATTGAGCCCTGTATTGCATAGAGTTCCCTGCTCAGCAAGGAGTCTGCTTCTCCCTCTGCCCTTCTCCCCACATTGTGTGTGCATGGGCTCTTGCTCACTCTCTCTTTCAAATAGAAAGAAGAAAGAAAGAAAGAAAGAAAGAAAGAAAGAAAGAAAGAAAGAAAGAAAGAAAGAAAGAAAGAAAGGAAGGAAGGAAGAAAGGAGAGAGAAAGGAAGAAAGAGAAAGAAAGGGAGAAAGAGAAGGCAAGGCAAGGGAAGAGAAGGGAGGGAAAGGAAGAAAGACACATCTGAACTTCCTAGGTACCATGCCATCCAAGGTCTGTAGTGGCTGAGAAGCTGGCTGTGCCTCTGCATGGGAGTGGCAAGAGCTCTTGACCCTGATTCTTTCTTTCATTTTTTCCTGACTTAGAACAGCTTTAAAATGGGAAGAAGCCTATTGAGGTTTAGGGGCTACCTGGCGTAACCTGTAACACCCTTTTCTGTCTCTTGTTTCTCAAGACGGTACTCTAAATAACTCGCTGCAGGCTTGTATAGGCTGCTGTCTGGAGGAGGCTGCCTGTGTCAGCTGCTTAATGTGCGGAATGAAGGAGTCATAAAGTCAAGTGCCTGTAACATTTAATGTGGATGATAAAGGAGGGAAAACACCCCGAGCAGAAGGCAGGCCTGTGTGTCTCATTATGGGTAAATGGCAGGAGCTCCACCTGGCACGGCAGCCAGGGGCACCTGCCATGTGGGCACAGGTGCGTGTGTACACGTGTGTGGGCATTCATGTGTACGCATAGGAGAGTTCACACACCCACACACAGGTGTGCACACATGCCATCACAGGTGACAGCCACCAAAAGAATCACAGCTGTGGCCTTCCTGAGACTAAGCTAATCAATGAAAGGCAGTTCACAATTCTGCCTCAATTCAGGGACTTGCCACCTTCTTAGGACCAAAAAGAGCTGAGAATTGTAGAATTTTTTGCTTTATTGCCCCAGAGCCCACACAATATTTGAGTATTAACCATCAGCAAACCCAAAACCCCAAATCCTGTTCTTCTGATGGTAATCATTCCAACAACAGTGCTGGGGAAGTTTCTGTCTGGTGGCTGCTGGCTCTGGTGCATGCCTGAACATGCCTGGTCCCTGGTCCCAGCCACCCATTATTGCTCTCACTGGGGAAAGAAACCAGTCTTCTGGTGGCTCCCATTTGCATTCTCATCAGAGAGATAAGATCTCTATTATCTAACACATCCTATTGCTTTTAGGAAATCTGGAACATGCTGTCCTGGGTGAGGACAGAGAACATCACAGCATGACATTCCCCAGGCTTTGGACTGTGAAAAGCTCAGGTATGCTAGCCTTGCAGTCTGGAAAAGTTTTGACTCCACAGACCTGGGTTCCATCTGTCAGCTACAAACCTTTAACTATTCTTTCAAGGTCCCAACAATCTTCAACAAATACAACTCATGGTGGCTTGTGCTGACATGCCAATGTAGCCAATGCCTTCTTAGTGAGTGTGCAGAATACCTCAGTTTCTCTTCATCATCTTTCCTACATGGTTTTCCAGAAGAAAAAAATCGCTTTAGTAATTAAAGTAAATCTGATGACCTCCAAGGCAAATATTAGAAGGATCATTTTTTTGGAGGGAGGACAGCTAGATATTCAGTTTTGCTTTAGGCAGCTACACTTGACCTTCTTAGAATGTGTCATTGATTATGATGTGACATTACTTTGACCTCATCTGAGGGTGGGAGGATAGGGTCAGCACTTTCCTTTGACTAAACAGCATCTGTTTGGACTAAGTATGACCCAACGCACAACACTTCACAGCACAGTTGCAACTAGGCTGAAACAAGACTTTGCCAAAGGTTGCAGGAAAACAGAAAAGAAATGAAGACAAAAAGCAATACCAATTTAGAGAATCTGGTTTATAAAAGATGGCCCAATGCCCAGTTGTCAGCCCATCTCACAGGAACCTTAGAAAGAAAAAACTGGTGCCGTAGAGGATTTTCACCTTTAAGTCTATTGTTTTTCTTTCTCCTACTTCTATTCTGGATGAGGACAGCCAAAGGATATAAACTTCTTAGTTTTGAGAACTGTTTTCTCACATCCCATCTACACATAAGATGCAAGGCCAGAAGGAACTTCTGGGATCATGAAGTAGAGTGGTTGGCATGTCAGGATGCTCCTAGGAAGCACCCGAACAACTGGTTCCTGGACCACCACCCCACTCATTTTGATTCCATGTCCTGGAAGGAATGTGTATATCTAGCAAGCCCTTAAAGTAATGAACTGTCTTGATGTTTTAAAGATGAGGAAACAAAAGCCATAGATGGGACTTTTTCCGAAGTTATGTAGGTATTTAGCAAGAGAGTTAATGTCTCTCCCTCTCTTCCAAATTTGTGCCCTAATTAGTAGACCTTGGGAGAACCCAGGGAGAAAAAAGAAGATTGTGACTTCTCTTTCTGGCTTTCTACTTAAGAACTCATCTGCAGGGTCAGAGACAGAGGGTTCCAGATGTGAGAGAGATAGTTCGCTAACTCCCTTATTTACAAGAGTTGGGCCCACATCCTAATAACCTTTCCCACTCCAACCCACTGCAATCCCAACTATGACTCGTTATCTCAGTACTGAGCAGAGGCTCTTGGAACCCAGACTTTCTGGGAGAAGGTAGAATGGACAGATATAAGACCAGTATTTAAGAACCTGAATTCTGAACCCAGATCTCGTGGATCCCTCTGACTAGCTAAGTGACTTGGGGCAAATCATTTCCCTTTTCTAACCCTTTCTCTCAGAAATTCTAAGATCTCTTTCCAGGTTTATAACCCCATTAAAAAAGCAGGGTACCAAATTTTGAGCAATTTTCTAATACTAACTATGGGGCAAATGGCTGAAAAATCATGAGAAATTTGAAGGTACAGTTTCTTTCCTTGATACTTCATGAAAATCAAATGTCATGTCACCCTTGGAAGTCCCAATTCCCCAATCCCCTTAACTGGCTACCTGAAAAGTTACAGTCCAGAGTCACTGTAAGAATTACCAAACAACCTATCTCTAACCCAAATGATTTGTCTCATTTCATATGAGTTAATGCAAAGTGTACTATAGGGGCTTCATACAGGAGAAGTGAGGACAAGGGAAAGCCTAGCCTCTCTCTTGGTCATTAATAGGGCTGTGGCTTGATACAAACAAATACACACCCACAGTTTGATTTGATACAAGCAAATACACACCCACTGTCTATTCACTAGGATATGGGGCAAGGGAGGGGGTGCCTCAGACCCCTCTCTATTTTAGTAAAAGCCATCTCAGCTTTCTCCTCTGCTGTACATATGTCCTCTTTCTTCAAGCCAGCCAAGCTCATTTGTCACTGGCAATAAACTTCCAAACATAGGTAGTGCAGGTGCACAGAAAGGGTTCAGGAGAGCAGGGACCATGAGTGATGCTGTGAAAAGTCATCAGCTGACTTTCTAATTTAGAGATTCACTGGGCATGGTATCACCCTAGAACCATAGGATGTGAAATCTGGTGAGGGCTCAGAAGTCCTCTAGGGATCCCACCTTCCCACTTTCAGAAGATGAATCTGAGGCCCAAACAGGTGAGTCCCTACTCAGTGCCACATCACTAGAACTCATTCTGTTTCCTTCCTGGCGTCTGTTCCAATCCTCTCTTTCTCTCTAGCCCGCCCCATCTCCCTCCTCTGTGAACTCATGTAATCCACTCTACAGCACACGTGCTGCCAAGACATTCATTACGTGCTGCTTGTTTGTTCCCGTACGTCTTCTCTTGTCCCTCTGACTAGACTCAACAAGGCCGGGGGATACATTTTGTGTACCCTCCATATAGGAGACTTTATACACAGTAGGTTCTCAGCAAAGATACATTAGCTTGAAGATGGCAGTGATGATCATTGCTTAGCAAAGAAGGGGAAACGCTGCAGCAAGCATGTGGAACACTGGGAGAAGTGTGCATCTTCAGTAATCTCTTTAAACAAACTTGGTATGGTCCTCCTCACCACCCTATCCCCACCAAATACCTTGGATGTCACTCTCTCCCCCCATTCTACTGAATGAGGTGTGGTGGAAGTTGTCACTGTCAAATAGGTCCAAAAGGTTATGCCTGAGAACTCTGTGGAACAATGGTTTCCCCAACTCTAGCACCATTTCTATCTCCTTGGTGTCTTTATACACAGAGACTCAAATTCCTCACTTTGCCTTGGCATTGGTCTAAATGTCCTATTTTGTTTTTCCCTTTTCTCTCTCTCCTCACTCCCCTTCAATGTTCCTCATCTTCACACATACACACCCCAACACTTTTTCTCTTAAAAAAATCACAGATACAGGTGATGATTCATGGGGGAGGAGGATATAAATTATTTTTTTCCTAAAGGTTGTGGCTATATTTCCTCTGACTTACTCACATACTGGTATGAGGACAGCTCCCAAGCTGTGTTCACCAGGACATTGTGTTTCTTTTCTCAATCTCTAGTTCCTTATGACTGCTAAAACCTACCTATAGTTAAACATAAAAAAATCAGTTCTCTTTTCCTTTAAAACAACCCCCACTCCTACTGCCACCCAGGCAGCTCAAAAGGAGATTGTGAAAGTTGGTTCTGGCCCAATGCCCCTCTGAACAGGGATACTTGTTACAAAGCTTATATGCATAAGTGGTCAAAGGCAAAGGCCAGTTGTCACTGAGAGATGTATCTAGGCAACATTGGTGCTAAGCAACAGATTGGAACTCAAAGTGTCCTGGTCCACTCTAGTCAGAGCAGGCTGCTCAGAACTTGGCCTTGACCAGAGGAGAGGCTTGATTTCCAGGGAGGAGGAGTTAGCAGATAGGAAAGATAGGGACAGGAAAAGGGAAAGAGGAGCAGAAAGGGGAGGAAGATAGTGAAAGATGACAATAAATAGGATTAGTCATGAGTACTAATATTTAAAGAATAGCCTGCAGTATTCTCAGAGTAAATGGCCACACTTTAAGATTTTTGGAACTTTTTTGACCTGCTATTTTTGGCTGGTGAATGCATCTCCCAGGAGGTCAAAATATTCCTTCTCAAGAACCTTTCTGACCTGGACCATCCACAGTCCAGAAATTAGTATCACCTCACTTCCTGGCTTCCTACTATAAAACTAAGTGTACACTGAGGGAGCAATTTCTGAAGGGAGGTGCCAGGCATAAAGAAGTGGATGGAAGAGTATGGGAAAGAAAATGAAAGAAAGAGGATAGTTCAGGTTGAATAGGGAGGCCAGATTAACAAGTTCAACCTGTGATAGGGCAGAGACATCAGCCCTTGGACCAATATGAACTCCTCCCTTTCTTTCTACTTTACTGCAAGAGTTTTAGGAAAGAGGCCAAGAACTGCCCACAAATTCCTTCTATATACGTGAGACATTGTGGTGCTCAAGTGATCCAGCCAAGCCTGTCTTGGGTCACACAGATCAGGAAAACAGCTTGACAGCCATGTTATAATTAGGCTGGGAATGTTTCCCAGAGGGTAGAATAGCTTGAGATATTCAGATGCCAAGCAGCACCTGGTATATAAACCTCAATCCCAGAGTCTTTTCCATTCCCTACCTCACCCCACCCACTGCTCCACATGCTTTTCTCATGCACCGTCTGTTCTAAACAAGCCTCTAACTCTCTTGCCACCTCCCTTCCACTGGCTGAGAGCAATTGAAGCATGACTGATATCATATGAGCCACTTATCAAAGGCTCCTCATACACACTAGCAGGACGATTAGTTGCCATTTCAACAAGCGTCTGGAATAGGGTCATTAAGAGCTGTCATTTCCTTTTTCTAAACCAATTTGTCTGTATCAATTGTTGTAGGCAGTCAGAATCTCTCAGACTCACAGAGAGGTGTCTGAACCCTGAAAACGCTTGGCATATGGCAAGCATGGCATGTGCTTATGAGCTGTGTCTCATCCCTGATTGAGATCTATCATCACCAGCCAAGCCTCCTAACTCAGCAATTTACAAATTCCAGGCTTTTGTGGTTTGCCTCCTCCCTAGGGTGATTCCCAAGCCCAGCTTTGCCTGGAAAATACCAGGTGCATTTGGTCTGGGGTTGATGAGATGTCTCTTTTTGTTTGGCTTTTAAAAGCCAGACAAGAACATTGGAAACATCAAGCCCACTGTAGTGCCAGATGAAGGTATTCTGAAACAGCTAGATGTGTGTGTGTGTGTGTGTGTGTGTGTGTGTGTGTGATAGAAGCTATTAAAAGGTTATTTTTCAGGGATTTTACATCCCCCACACACATATACACATACATTCACCTGCTAGCAAAGAACAGATTTTGGGGGGAAAAACCCTACTGTGTTACCCAAAACTCATGCAAACCATCAGGTAAATTGTTTCTTTTCTTTCATTGAATCCTTATGTTTCAATTAAATGGACATTTGTTTTTGGCCACATCATTACTGTACTCCCTTAATATATTGAAGGAATTCCCCATCTTCTAAGGTAAAACTGATATTATATAATGAATATTCTATTATATCTAGCCAAAAGCTATGATATAATCACTATCCTAGACTACGTTTCCAGTTAGGTAGAGATGCAGGTCCTAGTTCCATCAATTAGACACACATCCTTACCAAAATTGGCTACAAAGAGAAAAAGTCTGTGTAGAATATGTATTTGGTAGAGAGTGGTGATAATAACAGGGACAGCAGCAGCCACATTTGTGCCCAAGAGCAACTGTGGCATTTGTAACTCATGTTCAACGTCTGCAGTAACCACAGAACAACATCTAGTGTCCAGAGGTGGCAGCAGAGATGTCTTCCTCTATTAGTTCTGTGATGTGATTGGGGCTGTGTCCCTGGTTTTGTAGCCATTGATTCTGGTTCTTTGACCCTCCTGGAAATTTCATAAGCTACCCAATTTATTTTTAACAAATTATTCTTCTGTTAAACCAACAAAAGTTGGTTTATGTTGCTTGCAATTAAGAACCATGACTGATGCAAAAATTGACATGAGGAATGATCAAAGACAACAGACTATCAGGGAGATAACCTGAAATTGATTGTCTGGCCCTACTAATTTTGAGGGCAATAAATATCCAAATTTCATTGTTGAATAGAATTATGACAAAGGCCTGCAGTAATGAAACTGCTTATCAAATTATCATCTGTAGTCTTTTATAATAATGTTGCCATTGAAGATAAAAATTTGGGGAATCAAGTGGCCAATTACATAGAACAGTATAAAGGGTAAGATTAATCACTATTGGGTGGGAAAGATTTTTCAAGTAGTGGTGCAAAATAAAAGAAAAAAATGGATGGATCAAGCTTGTAAATTCTTTTTTTTTTTAAAGATTTTATTTATTTATTTGACAGACAGAGATCACAAGTAGGCAGAGAGGCAGGCAGAGAGAGAGGAGGAAGCAGGCTCCCCGCTGAGCAGAGAGCCTGATGCGGGGCTCTATCCCAGGACCCTGGGATCATGACCTGAGCCGAAGGCAGAGGCTTTAACCCACTGAGCCACCCAGGTGCCCCAAGCTTGTAAATTCTATATGTAAGTCTTGGACTGAAAGCCAAGAACTTTCTGTGATTGTACTCAAAGACTCTTATTTCTTCCATATTTAAGGTTGAGACAGTCAAAAACCAGGCTCATATTTTGATTCTGTCAGTATCAAGTACTACATCCATAGTGTTCATAGTTTCATTATACTTCTCATATTTAAGCTAAGACATTTATTGGGAAGGCATGGCATTCCAAAACTTGCAGTGGGTTCTATAACAAAATTCAAACTACACTGACCCCAAGACCTTGTCAGCATCAATTAATAGCCAAATAGCCCACTGTTTCCTTTTCTCATTGCCTTGACTGAAGACCCTGTAGTTACCTCACTTGGAAGAGTTACCTTGCAAAAGGAAGCTAATTCTTCTAATAGCCCATGGCTACCTTTTCTCCTAATTTCAATACCAATATCTTGAATCACTTTTGTCCCAAGGAGCCATGGAGTAAGAGTATCCCTAGCAAGCTAGAACTTACAGTAAATAAAAGTAATGCCACAGCCTGCACAAATCACAAGAGGTAGAACTATAATCAAAGTTTAGAATAGACAGGGTTGATGTGATAGATTGGATTTTTTTTTTCAGCAAATATTCATTATACTATCTTTCTTCTTGAGAAGGAGTATATTCACTGAATCACTACTTTTGGGTTTGGCTATATGCCTTCCTTTCGCCAATGGAATGCATCCAGTGGGCTATGCTTGCATGATTTAGCTTAGCTCTCTGGTCCTATAATTCACCAAAAGGAGGACATGCCCTGGGTAGCTGCTAGCTCAAGGAAAATGTGGAGACATGAAACCAAACTGCAGCCTAGACCTGAAGGTCAGAGGGTACAGCCTGGAACCTAGATCTTAAAGCCTAGACACCAGCTTCACCAGATGAATTTCAGTTAACCAATATTTTGGGGTAATATATTATCTAGCATTATTGCACCCAATAATTTGGTTGACTAATATGACTAATACGCATAGTTTTCCCTCTCAGGTCCCTAGTTAATTTCTTATTTATCTAGTGTAGAAAAAATGGTAACTCTTGGGTTTTGAAGAATAGTTACAGTAGATTATTCTAAGCTCAATTGGGTGGTGACTCCAGTGGAATCTGCTGTTCCAGATGTTTCAGTTTTGGAGCAAATCCTCTCAACTCTGCACATGGTACGATTCTGTGTATCTGGAAAATGTTTTTATTTCTATTTCCATAAAGCAAAACAGAAATTGTACATTTGTTTTCACATAGCACAGATAATAATATATCCTTATGGTCCTTCCTCAGAATTACAGTAACGCTGTCTCAGTATTTTAATCCTCAGATACCTTGCTTATCTCATCATCCCACAGAACATTCTCCTGGCCCAATACATGATTACCATGATGTCATGTATCATAATAATAGGACTTAGAGAATTAAAAGCAGTATGTAGGGGCGCCTGAGTGGCTCAGTGGGTTAAAGCCTCTGCCGTCGGCTCAGGTCATGATCCCAGGGTCCTGGGATAGAGCCCTGCATCGGGCTCTCTGCTCAGCAGGGAGCCTGCTTCCTCCTTTCTCTCTGCCTGCCTCTGTGCCTACTTGTGATCTCTGTCTGTCAAATAAATAAATAAAATCTTAAAAAAAAAGCAGTATATAACCTAAAAAGATATATGCATGCCACAGGGAAGGAAGAAAATTCCTTGTTAATGCAGGGGCCTTCCTTCCACCTTGGTCAGGGACATGTGAGATATCCCTCCAAAGTGAACAAGTTGCTGTCTTTGCTTCCAGTATATTTAAGAGAAATGCACAATGCTTTGAGGGTGTCTGGGCTTTAGAGACAGCATACACATTATTTGCTTGTATTTCTTTCATTCATATATTAGTTGACAATCTTAGATCACCCCCAAGGTTATCAGCTTTGAGGTGCTGTGTAAATAGCACTGCTGCTTGGCTATTATGATCCTGTAGATCCAAGAAGATTAAAGTGGTTTCAAAGACACATTAAGATGCTTTATAGATCCTGCAGCAAGCTTTGAAAGCACAGTCTCAAGTCTGAGACCTAGGATTTTGGAGCAACGCCATATTTCTTCAACAGAGAACTTCTTGTTTTTGGAAAACAGTTCTTAGCTTGCTAGAGACAGACACTGGACATTAAGTAATATTGACCTGAGCTGCCCATCATAAATTGGGTGTCCATCAAACTATGTATTTCAGTATGCCCACAAGACTCAACATCAAGTAGAGGTGGCACATAGGAGATCTTGATGAAGTTGTTTCTGCATTCACTTGTAATTTTCATATATAGCTCCCTTATATTTCTGTGTTCTGATGCTTGCCATACTATCACCCTTCTCTAAACCCACACGTTTAGACTTATGGTCACTTAACTGAAGAAGAAAAATTCTAGCCATGTCTTCAAAAAAACAGTGTACAGTTGGGGTACCTGGGTGGTTCAGTTTGTTGACTGTCCAACTCTAGGTTTTGGCTCAGGTCATGACCTCAGAGTTGTGGGATCAAGCTTTGCATTGGGCTCCATGATCAGCATGTGGAGTCTGCTTGAGATTCTGTCTCTCCTTCTCCCCCTGCCCTTTCCCTGTCTAGCTGCCTCTCTCAAATAAACAAATAACCCTGAAAAATTAGTGTACTGTTGGTATCAGAGCCTTAACTTGGTATTGGCTTTGATGGGCATTGGAGAAGTGAAATTCTTTGAGTACTTGACTTCACAGCCAGGGGAATAAGAGGAATGCTACAAAGAGAAAGCAAAGGGCATAGTGTCAAGAAGTCAAGAATTCCTGGCCTTAACTTGCAATATTCAAATAATACAGTGAGCCTTTATTGAACACATACTATGTGACTAGTCAGATTTTATAGGCATGGAGATAAAATGTCCTACATTTTCCTCAAAAATACTCATTGTTCTCACACTACAGCTAAAGTTTTAGCTAATGATTCATTCATCACAGATTCATTGCTAAAAGTAGCATCAAATTTGGTTATGTGCAAAAAGAATGGATTTCTATTTTTTGGAGGGATATATGGTTATAGAGGTTATTGCAAGAGGAAGAAAATTGCTACTCTTTCTGGGAAGAACCTTGACTCTGCAAGCCATGTATCTCATATTTGGTGAGCAGATTTGTCTTAATTTGGGGATTGGGGCACATAGTTGTTATAAATAAAGGAAATAACCAAGCTATATGATTCAAATCAATTCAAAAATATTTGATATTAAAATTTATTCACATCATCAGTGGACTTAGGATTTTGGCTTGGAGGCAAGAATTAGTGAACATTCTTGTTAACAATTAGTGAATGAAACCATGTTGTATATGATTCAGAGAAAAAGAGAATAGTGTAGAATATGATATACCACACATAAATAAATATATATATATGTAAACTATCATATATGCATATGTCTGCATGCATTTATAAACTCTTTATCTAGAAGGGAGTTAAGGTAACTTCATTAATATATTCCAAATGATGAAATAAAATTTAAAATATTCAAATGAAAAAGGTGGGGGAAGGAAAAATCAGAATAGCAAAGATAAGATGTCACAAGTAGTTACTACACATGGTACACATTGTATATTTAGTAAAAAAATAAATGTTTGTCTCCAAGCTATACAGCACCCAATTTAAGATGGATAACAAAGAAAAATTTTTATGTTTTTTAAGGAAAGATCTAAGAATAGGATGGAAGAAGAGCAGCTAATATTTATTCAGCAACTATCCCATTTAATCTGCAAATAAATGCTATGCAAAAGGTGTTGGTTCGTATTTTAGAGAACAGGAAACTTAGTGTCCAAGATGTTTAAGATGTTTATTTTAAAATTTTCTCATCTATTAAGTATAAACCTAAGTCTCTAACTCCAAAGACCATCCTTGTTTCTACTAATGCATGCCACTTCTAAGTCCTATCTGAGAAAGAGCCCGGGTTTAGCAAAATTAAGCAAAAATATGTCAGTGTCCAGGCAAGATTTTCTCCTCCATTTCTCCTGGTGGATCCCTTCTGATAGCAGAGATTAAATAAACGCAGAAACCCAGTCAGGTTGACTTCATGCTTTAGAGCCATTTCAGCTTTCCTTGCTACCAGGAGAATTAAAGACAGATATTGCTCCAGTTACTTCTTAACAAATATGCAGCCATCTTGACGGAGGGAAGGGACAAAACTAATGGTAGAACTCCACAGGGTATTTCTACAGAAAGATCAAGGCAAGATAAAAATAATAATAATAATAATAATAATAATATAATAAAAGGATAGGTACTCAAGAAGGAGGATGGTAATTGTATTTTTCTCCTCTAAAGTTATCATGAAAGGAACTTCTCTCCAATTTCCTGATAATTACTGGCTTTCCTGGTAGTGAGTTACCTTACCTTATATTAATTAACTTTATTTATTGCTGTTGGCAGAATGACAATTAAAATCAAGTAATTAACAGCCTCCCCTATTACACTCAGAAGAGAGGTAACAAGATGCCAAACAGATTAACTTCCTGCTTTATGTTTCATTCAGCATTTCTGTTTTCAGAATTTGTGCCTTTGTACTATGACTATTATCAGAATTTGGTCTGCATAGGTGGAGTTCTGAGATCTTAACTGGAGTAGACTTAGGGCTAGCAGGTGAGAGATCAAAGGGACTCAGTCAGGAATTGCTGAACTAGTTCTTCACTCACACAATGGGGAACATGAAGTTACAGGTAGAATAGGAGATGGAGAATAATTTTGACCGGTCTTGTTTGTTCTGTTTAAAACTTCCACTCTTACATCATAGATAACTATGCATGGCAGGAAGTCCTTCCTACTTTTACTGATACAAATTGCTCATGGAAGCAGTGGTATCCAGAAATTTTTATTGTATTTTTATAAAAAATTGCACAATAACCAGGTCCTGATGGAGGTCTGCAATTGTCCATATTTATGAACAGTCTCTCCCAATTGGATGCATCATTTTGATGGTCTTCCCCTAAGTAAGTAAGGTTCCTGGGTCACTTAATGAGGTCCTCAGCTCTCTAGAACTTGGCTTAAATGTCCACCACTTCAACTTTAGAAATAGCTTGGTATTTTAAAAGAAGACCCTTTCAAATTCCTCCTGATTTATCCAGTATCAGATCTTGCCTTTCCAGCCTTCCTAGCTGTTGTTGAATAGGTATTTACAGCCTTCAACCTTTTGATTTAACTCATTCTCACAGAATTTGTAGTTTTTTTCTGATTAGAGAAAAAGAATGAAAATCAGAATTCTCAGCCTACCAGGGAATGAGGTCTGAAATTAATCTGGCTGGTATAGATTCAGATACTAGTGTCTCCAGGATGAACAGTAGGTATTTGCCTGTCTACCAAACCATAGCCTTCACTGGTCCCAGGGATTTGATTTATTGTGTATCAAAGAGAAATGTGGGTGAAGAAAGAGGTGGTGTAAAGGGGGATTTCTACCATTTATTAAGGCACTATGAAACACTCTCTGCACACCTTCTCTCATTTAATCATAATAACAAACCTATAATATATTATCGTTCTTGAATTATAGATGAGGAACTGAAGCCTAGAGAGGCTGTATCACATAAACATGATCACACAGCTTGTAAATAGTAGAGCTAAGATCAGAACTTAGGTTTGTCTGCTTCCAAAATCTAAACTCTTCTTATGGCACCACCCTATCACTCAATAAATTTTGTTACAGCCCCTACAGTTCCCAAAAACGCTCAAGAATTATCTGGCCATATTTTACATTTCTGTAGATTTACTCTCTGAATTACAAAAAACCTCATTTTTTATTGCCTTGGCTTTGTCCATCTTCTTTGGATGGGGCATCTTGTCTTAGGCAGCAACTGCTTTTCCAGAGCTTAAATCTTATCTTTGGAAAGTTTTGTTTTGACCCACTTCTGCCTTGAAATTCTCTCCCTACTTATATGTAAAGATTTAATGCTCTCTCTACTTACAACAGTTCTCCTGGTGTTTCTGCAGCCCAGACCCCAAATTTCACATGGAAACTTTATGTTACTAACCTCAATATCACCTTCTATTTTAATGCATCTCTCTTGTCCTTCTTTCCTTTCCAGGGGTGTATCCTGACTAAACCACCTGCAACAATCACCTTGCTATCCTGCCAAGTCCCCTCCTGCTAAGGTATTTTGTTTTTCTGGGGGAATGAATTCTGCCCTGAACTTCTGTCAATAATTCCACCTGGTTATCTGTATCTTCTAAAGGACAAAGTGGCCTCTGAACTAATTCAATGCATGACATTGATTTTGTGACCTTCTCTCTCCTTGACCAGGTATTTATTCCTGGATCTTCTGGTACTCCATGCCAAATACATATTTGGTCATCTCCATGAAACCCAGAAAAGTGGAAGCTACTAGCTGCTGAGCCCCAGTAATTTAGAGATCACCTATTATGTTGGTGAAACATATTTCACTTCTTTTTTTTTTTAAATTTTTTTTTTATAAACATATAATATATTTTTCCCCCAGGGGTACAGGTCTATGAATCGCCAATTCTACACACTTCACCGCACTCACCATAGCACATACCCTCCCCAATGTCCATAATAACACCACTCCCCCCAAACCCCTCCCCCCAGCAACCCTCAGTGTGTTTTGTGAGATTAAGAGTCACTTATGGTTTATCTCCCTCCAAATCCCATCTTGCTTCATTTACTCTTCTCCTACCCCCTTAACCCCCATGTTGCATCTCCTCTCCCTCATATCAGGGAGATCATATGATAGTTGTCTTTCTCCGATTGACTTATTTCGCTAAGCACGATACCCTCTAGTTCCATCCATGTCGTCACAAATGGCAAGATTTCATTTCTTTTGATGGCTGCATAGTATTCCATTGTGTATATATACCACATCTTCTTTATCCATTCATCTGTTGATGGACATCTAGGTTCTCTCCATAGTTTGGCTATTGTAGACATTGCTGCTATAAACATTTGGGTGCATGTGCCCCTTCTGATCACTATGTTTGTATCTTTAGGGTAAATACCCAGCAGTGCAATTGCTGGGTCATAGGGTAGTTCTATTTTCAACATTTTGAGGAACCTCCATGCTGTTTTCCAGAGTGGTTGCACCAGCTTGCATTCCCACCAACAGTGTAGGAGGGTTCCCCTTTCTCTGAATCCTCGCCAGCATCTGTCATTTCCTGACTTGTTCATTTTAGCCATTCTGACTGGTGTGAGGTGGTATCTCATTGTGCTTTTGATTTGTATTTCCCTGATGCCGAGTGATATAGAGCACTTTTTCATGTGTCTGTTGGCCATCTGGATGTCTTCTTTGCAGAAATGTTTGTTCATGTCTTCTGCCCATTTCTTGATTGGATTATTTGTTCTTTGGGTGTTGAGTTTGCTAAGTTCTTTATAGATTTTGGACACTAGCCCTTTATCTGATATGTCGTTTGCAAATATCTTCTCCCATTCTGTCAGTTGTCTTTTGGTTTTGTTAACTGTTTCCTTTGCTGTGCAAAAGCTTTTGATCTTGATGAAGTCTCAGTAAGTTCATTTTTGCCCTTGCTTCCCTTGCCTTTGGCGATGTTCCTAGGAAGACGTTGCTGCGGCTGAGGTCGAAGAGGTTGCTGCCTGTGTTCTCCTCAAGGATTTTGATGGATTCCTTTCTCACATTGAGGTCCTTCATCCATTTTGAGTCTATTTTCGTGTGTGATGTAAGGAAATGATCCAATTTCATTTTTCTGCATGTGGCTGTCCAGTTTTCCCAACACCATTTATTGAAGAGGCTGTCTTTTTTCCATTGGACATTCTTTCCTGCTTTGTCGAAGATTAGTTGACCATAGAGTTGAGGGTCTATTTCTGGGCTCTCTATTCTGTTCCATTGATCTATGTGTCTGTTTTTGTGCCAGTACCATGCTGTCTTGATGATGACAGCTTTGTAGTAGAGCTTGAAGTCCGGAATTGTGATGCCACCAACTTTGGCTTTCTTTTTCAATATTCCTTTGGCTATTCGAGGTCTTTTCTGGTTCCATATAAATTTTAGGATTATTTGTTCCATTTCTTTGAAAAAAATGGATGGTACTTTGATAGAAATTGCATTAAATGTGTAGATTGCTTTAGGTAGCATAGACATTTTCACAATATTTATTCTTCCAATCCAGGAGCATGGAACATTTTTCCATTTCTTTGTGTCTTCCTCAATTTCTTTCTTGAGTACTTTATAGTTTTCTGTGTATAGATTCTTAGTCTCTTTGGTTAGGTTTATTCCTAGGTATCTTATAGTTTTGGGTGCAATTGTAAATGGGATTGACTCCTTAATTTCTCTTTCTTCTGTCTTATTGTTGGTGTAGAGAAATGCGATTGACTTCTGTGCATTGATTTTATATCCTGACATTTTACTGAATTCCTGTACCAGTTCTAGCAGTTTTGGAGTGGAGTCTTTTGGGTTTTCCACATATAGTATCATATCACCTGTGAAGAGTGATAGTTTGACTTCTTCTTTGCTGATTTGGATGCCTTTAATTTCTTTTTGTTGTCTGATTGCTGAGGCTAAGACTTCTAGTACTATGTTGAATAGCAGTGGTGATAACAGACATCCCTGCCGTGTTCCTGACCTTAGCGGAAATGCTTTCAGTTTTTCGCCATTGACAATGATATTTGCGATGGGTTTTTCATAGATGGCTTTGATAATATTGAGGTATGTGCCCTCTATCCCTACACTTTGAAGAGTTTGGATCAGGAAGGGATGCTGTACTTTGTCAAATGCTTTTTCAGCATCTATGGAGAGTATCATATGGTTCTTGTTCTTTCTTTTATTAATGTGTTGTATCACATTGATTGATTTGTGGATGTTGAACCAACCTTGCAGCCCTGGAATAAATCCCACTTGGTCGTGGTGAATAATCCTTTTAATGTACTGCTGAATCCTATTGGCTAGTATTTTGGTGAGAATTTTTGCAACTGTGTTCATCAAGGATATTGGTCTGTAGTTCTCTTTTTTGATGGGATCCTTGTCTGGTTTTGGGATCAAGGTGATGCTGGCCTCATAAAATGAGTTTGGAAGTTTTCCTTCCATTTCTATTTTTTGGAACAGTTTCAGGAGAATAGGAATTAGTTCTTCTTTAAATGTTTGATAGAATTCCCCCCGGGAAGCCACCTGGCCCTGGGCTTTTGTTTGTTTGGAGATTTTTGATGACCGTTTCAATCTCCTTACTGGTTATGGGTCTGTTCAGGCTTTCTATTTCTTCCTGGTTCAGTTGTGGTAGTTTATATGTCTCTAGGAATGCATCCATTTTTTCCAGATTGTCAAATTTGTTCGCATATCGTTGCTCATAGTATGTTCTTATAATTGTCTCTATTTCTTTGGTGTTCGTTGTGATCTCTCCTCTTTCATTCCTGATTTTATTTATTTGGATCCTTTCTCTTTTCTTTTTGATAAGTCTGGCCAGGGGTTTATCAATCTTATTAATTCTTTCAAAGAACCACCTCCTAGTTTCGTTGATTTGTTCTATTGTTTTTTTGATTTCTATCTCATTGATTTCTGCTCTGATCTTTATGATTTCTCTTCTCCTGCTGGGTTTAGGGTTTCTTTCTTGTTCTTTCTCCAGCTCCTTTAGGTGTAGGGTTAGGTCGTGTACCTGAGCCCTTTCTTGTTTCTTGAGAAAGGCTTGTACCGCTATATATTTTCATCTCAGGACTGCCTTTGTTGTGTCCCACAGATTTTGAACTGTTGTATTTTCATTATCATTTGTTTCCATGAATTTTGTCAATTCTTCTTTAATTTCCTGGTTGACCCATTCATTATTTAGAAGGATGCTGTTTAGTCTCCCTGTACTTGGGTTCTTTCCAAATTTCCTCTTGTGATTGAGTCTAGCTTCAGAGCATTGTGGTATGAAAATATGCAGGAAATGATCCCAATCTTTTGATACCGGTTGAGACCTGATTTAGGACCCAGGATGTGGTCTATTCTGGAGAATGTTCCATGTGCACTAGAGAAGAATGTGTATTCTGTTGCTTTGGGATGAAATGTTCTGAATATATCTGTGATGTCCATCTGGTTCAGTGTGTCATTTAAGGCCTTTATTTCCTTGTTGATCTTTTGCTTGGATGATCTGTCCATTTCAGTGAGGGGAGTGTTAAAGTCCCCTACTATTATTTCATTATTGTTGATGTGTTTCTTTGATTTTGTTATTAATTGGTTTATATAGTTGGCTGCTCCCACGTTAGGGGCATAGATATTTAAAATTGTTAGTTCTTCTTGTTGGACAGATCCTTTGAGTATGATATAGTGTCCTTCCTCATCTCTTATTATAGTCTTTGGTTTAAAATCTAATTGATCTGATATAAGGATTGCCACTCCTACTTTCTTCTGATGTCCATTAGCATGGTAAATTCTTTTCCACCCCCTCACTTTAAA
>NW_022631004.1:28843763-28944319 GCF_010015895.1 Lontra canadensis | reverse complement strand
ATATATATATATATATATATATATATATTAGATAAACTAGTTAACGTTAAAAAAGAAAAAGGTAAAAGTTAAAAAAAATTAGCAGAAGAAGAGAAAAAAAATTGAAAAAGAAAAAAAAATTAAATTAACTGCAAGGCTAAAGAATCATGGGGAGAAAGCCATGAGTTCCGTGCTTTGCTTTCTCCTCCTCTGGAATTCCGCTGCCCTCCTTGGTATTGAAACTGCACTCCTTGGTAGGTGAACTTGTTCCTGGCTGGGTTTCTTGTTGATCTTCTGGGGGAGGGGCCTGTTGTGGTGATTCTCAAGTGTCTTTGCCCCAGGCGGAGTTGCACCGCCCTTACCAGGGGCTGGGCTGAGTAATCTGCTCAGGTTTGCTTTTGGGAGCTTTTGTTCCCTGAGCGCTTTCTGTAGAGTCCAGAGGACGGGAATGAAAATGGCGGCCTCCCAGTCTCTGGCCCAGAGGAGCCGAGAGTCTGGGGCCCCACTCCTCAGTGCGCCCTCAGAGAACAGCGCCCAATTGCTCCCGTCACCCTGGCCTCCGGCCGCGCTCCGAGCTTACCAAGCCTGCGAGCGGTTCAAGGTAAACCCGAGCTTAGAGCTCACTCCTCGGCTCTGTCTCTGTAGCCGGCTTCCCCGTTCTAATACCTGTAAGCTCTGCGACACTCAGACATCCCCGATCCTTCTGTGACCCTGCGGGACCTGAGGCCACGCTGACCCCACGTGCGCTTCACCCTGGTTAAGCCTCTGGAGCGGTGTCCCTCAGCGGAACAGACTTTTAAAAGTCCTGATTTTGTGCTCCGTGGCTCCACCGCTTGCCGGGAGCCGGCCCCTTCCCCCGCGGTCTATCTTCCCGTCGCTTTGGATTCACTTCTCCGGCAGTCCTACCTTTCAGAAAGTGGTTGATTTTCTGTTTCTAGAATTGCTGTTCTTCTTCTCTTCGATCTCCCGTTGGATTTGTAGGTGTTTGCAATCTTTAGATAAGCTATCTAGCTGATCTCCTGCTACCTGAAGTAGTCTCAGCCTGCTACTTCTCCGCCATCTTGACTCCTCCCCCCCATATTTCACTTCTTAAATTAAGAAAGTCAAGCCCTTGAATTTCCATCTTGGCTAGATGCTGTGAACTGGATTTTCACTGTAGATGCCAGCCTTGTCTCTCCTGTGTCTATTCATTTCCTAACTCCAGACAGCATAGCTCATCTACTCTCAGAGGTCTAATACCAGGACTCTCACTAATCCAACTAGAGTTCTTATTCCCACAACAAGTAATGGTTTCAGAAAGATGTAGATGAAATGCTGAGCAGGTGCCCTTGATTTGAAATTTCTGCGGCCTGCACAGAATAACTTAATTGCACCTTAGAGCCTTTCACACCATTCCCAGGATATGGATAACAGGGACTTCTTTATACTGATGGTGTAAAGTGCTACAACCATTTAAGAAAACTATTCAGCATTATATTCTAACTTTGAAATTTTGCATACCCATGCCAGGACAATTCTACTTTTAGGCATTGTGTTATTTCTTATGTTTGCTATAACTACAAAATTACCACAAACTTGGTGGTTCAAAAAAACAGAAATTTATTCCCCACATTTCAAGAGACCTGAAGTCAGTAGTAAGTTATTACATTGCCAAAGTCAAGGTAACTGTAGGGTTTGTTCCCTTTGGAGAATCTAAGGAAGAAGAGGTTCCTTGATTTCCCAGTTTTAGGTGGCTGCTGACGTTCCTTGACTTATGATTGCCTCATTCAATCTCTTTCTCTATGATTATATTGCCTCTTTTTCTTCTGTCTATGTCAAACCTCCCTCTATCCCTCTCTTATGAGGACACTTGTGGTTGATCGAATTTAGGGCCCACCTAGGTAATCCATGAAAATCTCCCCATTTCAAGATTCTTAAGTTAATTACATCTATAGAGACCTTTTTCCCAAAGAAAGTGAACTTTACAGATTCTAAAGATTAGGACCTAATATCTTTGGGAGCCCTTTCTTAAGCCTACAACAGGTATGTATTCAACAGATATGTATGCACATGTATACCAGGAGACATGGACAAGAATGTATATACCATATATTAATAAGCCAAGACTTAGAAAACCCAAATATCCATTAGGAGTAAAATACATAAATAAGGTATATTCATATAATAGAATATCATGCAGCAATGAAAATGAACATACAGGTATATATAATGTTGTGGTTAAATATGATGAACCTCATGTGGAGTTAAAGAAACAAGATACAAAAGAATAGTGCCCTCATGTCTCCTGGAATCTGTAAATGTCACTGTTTTAAAAACACAGTCTTTGAAGATGCAATTAAGTTAAGATGAGGTCATCTGGATTAGCATGAGGCCTAAATCCAAAGACTCCTTATAAGAAGGGTATGTGGACACACGCAGAGATGGTGCCACATAAAGATGGAGACAGACCCATTTTAGCAAAAGGGCTCATTGCCAAAGTCATACAACTTAAAACTGGTGGAGCTAGGATTTAAGCCAGAGCTCTATCACTCCAGAGATCATAATTTCCATTGCATGGTCTTATGAGATGCTTGTGAAGAGAACTCAGTTAAGATCATTAGATGTCCTAGGAACTGAAACAATTTCCTCCCTTGAGTAACTCAATAAAGCTAATATTAAACTGTAAAATGAATGTAAGGAAGGCCAACAAAGTTATAACGACCACTTTGATAACTTCTGAAATACCAGGTGTCCAGTTCTTCACCAACAAATGATTTTAGGTGCCTTTCCTTTGCTGTTGCTTTAAGAATATTCTTTGTTTCTCAGGCAACCTGATGTTGTGTATGACAGTAAGTAAGAGAAAAATATAAATTGAAAAAATAAGGTATGATTATTGTTTTATAACAATGATTATACCATGGGTTATTACTTGCTGTACCATCCTTTGTTTCTAAGAAGGTTAATTGTCCAGGCCAAGTAACAGAGAGGTGAGGATGGGAAAAATCAGGAGGTACATGGCATATGTGAATTTCAAATCAGTGTTCCATTATACTATGTATAGTACAGTGGAGTGCAAGATACTTTTGGTCAAATTCTGTTTCCTCTTTTGTTAATGGAAACTGTCTTTTCCCACTCCATGGCTTTCCCAACAGCCAAACTGCTATAAAGATCCAGTTGACAACTTGACCCTATGCAATATTGTCAGATTATTTGAATACATAGAATATCACATCACTGAAAAATCAAATTTCTAATTAACCTAAGAGGTAGTATGATATAAAGAAAAGAGCTTGTACTATTATATTGAATTTCTTTTTTGTTTTTGAATTCAGCAGTTAGAAAAATATTAATTCCTTCTAATTTTCATATGAAAATGTCCTTCCAAACTTTTTCAGCTGAGTGCTCAATTTATTTTCATAGTTTCAAAATTTTAAACATTTAAAGCTAAGAATTTCATTTTGAATGTAATTTGGGCTATATCCTATAAGTTTGATATGAAAGGTTTCTTTTGTTATTTTTTGTGTGTAGTCTTTAATCACATTTTCCTTCCTCTTTGAACAAAGATGTATTAGAAGGTTTTTGTTTGGTTTGATTTTTAGTTTTGAGTGGTTATGGATTTTTAAAAACATAAACTTGTTATTATTTTTTAGAATTACATCATCGTTGCTAAAGAATGTTACTATCATAATTGTTGACATTTGTTGAAGTTTTTGTCTATTATATGATAACATTTTTAATGTGTCATAAGCACTGAAAAAAAGTGTTTTATATTAATTGGATAAAGAGCTTGAAATCCATTATTCCTACTGAATGCTTTTTGCCTTGAATTTTCTTTGGTATAATGTTAAAACTATGGCCCTTGCTGTCTTTTGAGAAATTTTCCTTTGATGTATGTTTATTTCTTTTCTTTAATTATTCTTACAATTTTGTCATAGTTTGTCTTATTTAGCTATGTCTTCGTGAAATAACTTACTTTACTATTTTGACCAATCCCCAAGTCTCTGTCTTAATTGAGGAACTTAAGACATTTTAAAATATTATTTAATAATTCTGACTATTGCCATAATTAAAAATTTAGTCTTACTTTTACAATCTTATCACATGGAGTTTTTCATGCTGTTTTTCTTTCCTTAATATCTTTCATTTTGTGGATTTTATTTAGCTTATTCTTTATCATGCCCATTATTCCTAGAATTATATAGTGATGATTTGTTTGATGTTTCTCAGAACCATTTTACAGATCTGTGTATCTTTATCAAGTGAAAAATTAGCTGGCATTGTATTTGTGTACCCCTCAGGCAAGAAGTTGGGGAACATTTTTATTTATTTCCCTCTTTCCCTTTCACCTTTGCATGTTTTTGTTGATATAATTGTGTTAGTATGCCATAATATAATTTGTTAAAACTACAGCTACTTTATCATTTTCAAATTATTTAATCTTACAACAAATGCTCTCTCTTTCAAGAGACATTTTGTACCAAAATTACAATGTTAAGACTTAATTCTGTCTTTCACTGGTTGTAGGACTCATCATCATCCCTTCTATACTATAGTTTTCCACTCTTAAGCTCTGATTTTCCTTCAGCATAGTAATGTATCTTCAAGTAATTTTTTGCTAGAAGTGTATCTGGTGTTAATAATATCTGGGCACTTGCATATCTACCCAGAAAATTTGAAAAACTATATAGATATTGCATAACAAACTGATTCCCTTTAACATTCTATAAAGTTTTTCATTATCTCCTGATTTTTGGTGTTACAGAGGAGAATTCTGAGGCCAGTGTGATCTGATTCTTCTGTAACTGTACAAATTAAAGTCATTTTGTATATAAGAAAAGGAGAATGACTCTGATTAACTGCTATTATGTGGATGTTTTTGTCCCCAAAATGTGTATGGTGGTATCTACTGACCCATGAAGTGTTATTAGGAGGTGCTTAGGTCATGAGGGTGGAGCTCTCATGAATGGGATCAATTGTGTTAGAAAAGACCCCATAGAGATCCCTTTCCCTGTCCACCATGTGAGGACACAGTGAGAAGGTGCTAGCTATGAACCAGACAGTGGGGCTTCAACAGAATGTGACCAATCTGGTGCCTTGATCTTGGACTCCCAGCATTTAGAACTATGAGAAATAAACTTTTTTTATAAGCTACCCAGTCTGTTTCTGGTTTTGTTGTTGCTGTTGTTACAGCAGCCCAAATAGACTACAACACTCACTTAAGAAAACAAGGGATTTATCTAAATGATTATTTTACAGAATTAAAGGAAAAGCTGAAATCCAAGCTCTGGAAGTTCAGGAACCAAGGTAATCATAGGTGCTTCATGGATCTTTCTAGGGTGGTGCTACTTAGCTTGAACACTTTGAACAACTCAGTGTTTCTACCCATGTCTCCCATTCTTGGGAGAGAGAATCAGACTGGCCCCATTTGAGTCAGCTATCACTGTATCAAACAGCTCTGTCGGGATACTGAACTCCGAAAGGCAGAGGACCCACCGCTGCATGCTGAGAATCAGCCCCACACAAGGGAATCATTTACAGCTGGGTAGCCAGCTTGACCAGTACCCACTCTAGAAAACTTTTCTTTTTTTCTTTTCCTGCATGAAATTTTACAGGATTTTTTTCTTCGCTCCTGTTGTTTTTAATTCTAAATTGGGCTTAGAAACTCAAATGTTTCTTAGTTCAGAAAGATTTTCTTCTATCATAGTAGGTTCATTGTTTCATTGTTTCTTTCTTTCTTTCTTTCTTTTTTAATTTTATTTATTTATTTGACAGAGATCACAAGTAGACAGAGAGGCAGGCAGAGAGAGAGGAGGAAGCAGGCTCCCCGCTGAGCAGAAAGCCAGATGTGCTGCTCCAGATACTAGGACCCTGGGATCATGATCTGAGCCGAAGGCAGAGGCTTTAACCCACTGAGCCACCCAGGCGCCCCAGGTTCGTTGTTTCTATTTCCTTTGTTCTGATTTCTTCTTCCAAAATCCTAGTTACCCAAACTTAACATTTGTTCTTGCTTTCCACATCTGTAACCCGGTTGGTGAGCACTTTTACACTGTTTTCTTTTGTATTCTGTGAGAGACTTCTAGTTGACCTCTACACTAGTGTTTCTTTGCCATCTCAATTTCTGTTTTTAAGGTCTCAAACAAGAACTTTCAGAATAAATTTCATTTTGGAACGCTTTTACATTTTACAGAAGAGTTGCCAAGATAGTAGAGACAGTTCCCATACACACTCATCATTTCCTCACAAGGTTAACATCTTACATTACCATGGTTCATGTGTTGCACTATGAAACCAAGTGTATCTGTCTCCTATTGCTGCTGTAACAAATAGTCACAAATTTATATTATGCCCTTGCAGTTTTGAAGGTCAGAAGTCTAAAATCAAGGTGTTGACAAGTCTGCTTTCCTTCTGGAGACTCTAGGGCAGAATGTGCTTCCTTGGCTTTTCTGGTTTCTAGAGGTCATCTGCTTTTCTTATCTTGCAGCATCTCTTCCCATCTTCAAAGCTCCTCTGTCCAACTCTGCTTCTGCTGTCTCATCTCCTTATCTGTTTGACCTTCTAGCCTCTCTTTTATAAAGATCCTTGTCTTTACATTGGGCTCAACCAGATAATCCAGGATAGTTCTTCATCTTAAAATTCTTAATTGTACTGCAAAATCCCTTTTCCCATGTAAGGTAACACATCCACAGATTCCAGGGATGAGGAGGCAGATCATTGCAGAAGCGTTATTCAATCTACCATAGAACTTAACATTATTATTAGTGAAAGTCCAGTTATTCTGGTTACATTATTATTATTTTTTTAACTAATGTCCTTTTTCTGATCAAAAATCCAATCCAGGATAACAAAATGTGTTTAGTCATCATATATCTCCATTGTATTCTCTGGTCTATGACAGTTTCAAAGTCTCAAAAAAGGATTTTAATTTTTTTTTCATTTTTTTTAGTTTTCTCATAATTCTTCACTATATTGTTCCTTTCTTTCTTTTATTCATCCTACTATATCTTACAGAATCTAGTTCTTAAATGTTATAATTTTCTGCCTCTATTCCTTTACTATTTTATTATTTATCCTTACTCTTTTTGGAAACTGATTATTTTACATTGTAATGAAAATGGCAAATAGTTTTCTGAAATTCCTCTTTTCGTGCTACAGTATATGTTTTTGGAGTACTATTCTTCCTCTGAGTCATCAGGAGATGTTTCCTTGACTTCTTATAGTATAGTTCTCAATATGCTGAAAATGGTCTATATTTAGTGTTTGCCAACACACAGAGTATGTGAATTACACTATTCCCCAATGTATTTCCATATTACTGGTGGAAGAGTCACTTTCTCAGAACAAGAGGTAGAATACATGAGTTTCTGAGACATGAGGAAGACAAGAAAAGAAGAAAATGTTTCCTTTCTAATTCTAGGTGTTCTTTATGAGATAAATCCTAACAAGTTTTTTTTTTTCTTCTTGCTATAAACTCATTTGCTTTACTTGTAAATAGACACCTCCAGATTTTTGTCGATAGATTGTTTCCAGCATATGTTTGCATTGTTCTTAGGTGTCTTAAGTCTATTTGGGCTGCCAAAACAAAGTACCATAGACTGGGTGGCCTATTAACAATAGAAACTTATTTCTCACAGTTCCAGAGGCTGAAAGTCCAAGATCAAGGTGCTGACAGATTCCATATCTGGTGAGAACCTGCTCTTTTGTTCACAGATTACTGTCTTCTTATGGAGTCCCTAAGTGGCAGAAGGAACAAGGGAGTTCTTTGGTATGTCTTCCATAAGGGCACTAATCCTATTCATGAAGGCCCCACTCTCATGACCGAATCACCTCCTAAAGCCTTCACTTTCCAATCACATTGGGGGTTAGGATTTTTAAAAAATATAAATTTGGAAGGGACATAAACTTTCAGTCCATTGCCTTAGGAATAATTCTTTTCTTTGTCTAAGACATAGGATACATAAGTCTGGAACTCAGGGATGAAGGAGCAATTTGAAAGTTATTAAACATAAAGATGGTGTTTAAAACTATAGGACTGACTGATAGCACCTAGAGAGAGAGTGTAGTCAGAGAATTGACAAAAGCTCAGCATTGAGTACCAGGCTACTCCATATGTTCACAAATACAAAAGCTCCATTTGGAGGAGTGCAGACTTGAAAGCAGCTTCTGTAAGAAAGCCTGCACTGATCTAATATACTAGCTTCATATGAGCCTCCCAAATGCTAAGGCAACAATCTATATAGAAAAGATACATTCAATGAAGAGATGAGCTTTATAGTCAGACAGAGTTGAATTCAAATAAGCTTGGCCACACCTAGCTGTAGAAGCTGGGAGATATCTCTTACCTCTATGTAGCTGAGACTGTGCATCAGTAAGATGGGTTTACCCAGAGGACTTACCACAAGGGACTTTTTAAAGAGCTCTATGATATATAATTGGTATTCAATAAAGTGCACATATTCAAAGTGTATAATTGATGTTTTGACCTATGTATACACTCATGAAACTATCACCACAGTCAAGATAATGATCATAGTCACCATCCCCTCCTTCATAATACCTCCCTCATATTCCTCCCCAACCCCTGGCAACCACTGATCTGCTTTCTGCTACCATAGATTCATTTGCATTTTCTACAACTTTTTATAAGTGGAGTCATACAATATGCATTCTTTTTGCTGACTTCTTTCACTCAATGTAATTATCTCACTTAAATGGAATTTGTATTTTAATTATTTTTATTATTTAATTTAATAATTCATCTACATTACTGTATACGTCAACAGTTCATTCATTTTTATCACTAAAATCCAATGATCTTTTTTTTTAAAGATTTTATTTATTTATTTGAGAGGAAGAGCGATAAAGAGAAAGAGAGCACAAGTGGGGATGAGAGGGAGAAGCAGGCTCCCTGCTTAGCAGGAAGCCTCATGTGGGGCTCAGTCCCAGGACCCTGAGAATATGACTCAAGCCAAAGGCGGATGTTTAGCTGACTGAGGAACTCAGGTCCCCCAGTGATAATTATTTTTTAATAGATAATGCTTTTGGTGTCATCTCTAAGAAATCTTTGACTAAGCAAAAATAATTTTTTTCTTGTTTCCGTCTACAAATTTTACAATTTCAGATTTTACATTTAGGTCTCAACCCCCCAATTTTCATTTAATTCAAAATAATCTGTAATTTGCTTTTGATTCTTTTAATCGATAGATAATTTAGAAGTATTTAATTTAGTAAGCAAATATTTTACTAATCTTTTACCAGATATACTTTTGGAATTGAGTTTTCAGTTTAATTTTATTGTGGTCAGAAACCCTACTTTGTATGACTTAAATTCTTTCAGATTTACTGAGTCTTTTCTAATAGCCCAGAACATGTCTATTTTGGTAAATGTTGTATATGCACTTGAGAAGAATGTGTATTCTGTTGTTGGATGTTGTTGGGGAATGTTCTATAAATGTAAATTAGGTCAAACTGGTTAATAATGTTCAAGTCTGTTATATCCTTAGTAATTTTTTTTTTCTTGTCTGGTCAGTTATTAAGAGAGGGACATGAAGTACATTTGTTTCTCGGTTTTTTCTTATGTATTTGGAACTCTGTTATTAGGTGCATGAACACTAAGGATTGTTGTGTTCTTCTGACGAATTGATCCCTTAAGCAAGCTGAAGTAACTCTCTTCATCCCTGCTACTATTCTTTTCTTTGAAATCTATGTTGTCTGAGAAAATATAGCCACTCTAGTTGTGTGTGTGTGTGTGTGTATGTGTATAGTTTAGCATGCTGTATCCTTTCTATTCTTTACTTTAACCTATTTATGCATTTACATTTCATGTGGGTCTGTTGTAGGCATCACAGTTGGTTCTTGCTTATGCTTTCTTGTTTTTTATTGAATCTGCCAATCTTTACATCTTAATTGGGATTTTTAAGATTCAATGTAATATAATTATTGATTTGATTGTGTCAAACTACCACTTTACTATTTGCTTTCTTTCTGTTCTTTCTTTCCTTCCTCCACATTTTTCTGTCTTCCTTTGGGTGAAGTATTTTGTATGATTTCAGGTTATCTCCTTCATTGGCTTTTTAGTTATAACTTTTTTTGTTTCATTTTAGTGATGGCTTTAGAATAGATATTTTAACTTAATCAAATTTTCAAGTGATAGTATTGCTTCACATATAGTATAAGAACAATGAAATTAAGGGGAAGCTTCTTACACTGTTGGTGGGAATGCAAGTTGGTGCAGCCACTTTGAAAAACAGTGTGGAGATTCCTTAAGAAATTAAAAATAGAGCTACCCAGTGACCCTGCAATTGTCATAGGGTAGGTAAACGCAACTGGGCATTTACCCCAAAGATACAGATGTAGTGAAAAGAAGGGCCCAAAGATGCAGATGTAGTGAAAAGAAGGGCCATGTGTACCCCAATGTTCTTAGCAGCAATGGCCACAATCACGAAACTATGTAAAGAACCAAGATGCCCTTCAACAGATGAATGGATAAAGAAGATATGGTCCATATATACAATGGAATGCTGTGCCTCCATCAGAAAAGATGAATACCCAACTTTTGCATCAACATAGATGGGACTGGAGGAGATTATGCTGAGTGAAATAAATCAAGCAGGGAAAGTTCATTATCTTGGGGTTTCACTTACTTGTGGAACATAAGAAATAGCATGCAGGACATTAGGAGAGTGAAGGGAAAAATAAAAGGGGAGAACTTGGAGGGGGAGATGGACCATGAGGGACTGTGGACTCTGAGAAACAAACTGAGGGTTTTACCGGGGGAGGGGGGACATTAGGTGAGCCTGGTGGTGGGTATTAAGGAGGGCATGTATTATATGGAGCACTGGGTGTGGTGCATAAACAATCAATCTTGGAATACTGAAAACATAAAATAAAATTTAAAGAAAAAATTGCAAAAAAAAAGACCCATGTAATAGTATACTTCCATTTCTCCCTTTTAGTCATACATTTTACTGCTACATGTTATAACAGCTATAATACATTATTATTATTTTTATTTTAAACAGTTGATTATCTTTTAAAAACATTTAAATGAGAAAGAAGCATTTTATAATAGCCACTTAGCTACCATTTCCAATGCTCTTTACCCTTTGTGTAGATGTAGATTTCCACTTCGTATCATTTTTCTTCTGCTGAAAGGATTTTCTCTATTTCTTATAATGCAGGTATGCTATTAATTTTTTTCAGCTTTTGTATGTTTGAAAACTATTTTCCTTCACTTTATTTAAGATATTTTTGTTGGCTATTGACTTCTAGGTTAATAAGTTCTAGGTTAATAAGTTCTAGGTTAATAGGTTCGTTCTTTCTTTCTTTCTCTTTCTCTCTCTCTTCCTTTCTCTGTACTCTGAAGATTTTGCTTTACTGTCTTCAGGCTTGCATTGTTTCCACTGACAAATCTGCTGTCATTCTTATGTTTGTTTTTCTTCTTGATTTGATTCTCTTCTTTAAGATTTTGTCTATCACCAGTTCTAAGCAATTTGATTCTGCTCTGCCCTAGTGTAGCTTTCTTCATGTTTCTTGTGCTTGCATTTTGTTGTGCTTCTGTTCCTCAAATTCAGAAAAATTTTAACAATTATTTTACCATATATATATATATATTTTTTTTCTTTCCACACTTCCCTTCCTAGAACTTCTATAATACTTATTTTAGGATATTTGACTATGTCCTTGTTTTTTTTTAGTCTTTTCCCCCTTCTGTGTGTTAAACTTAGATAGTTATATCACTATTTATTCAAGTTCTTCCATCTTTTTTTCTGCAATGTCTAATCTGACATTAATTTCATCCAGTATATTTTTATTCCCAGGAATTGTAGTTTTCATCTTTAGAATCTACTGGGATTTTATATCTTCCATGTCTCTACTTAATATGTACAATTCTTCCTCTGGCTTCTTGAATATATGGGATACAGTTATAATAACTGTCTTAATGTTATTGCCAACTAATTATATAATTATAATAATTATATTATAGCATTATATGTTATATAATATTATATTTATTATAATTATATAATCTGTGCTTATCCTGACTGTTTCAACTGACTTTTTTGCTTTTTACATGACTGGTGATATTTAATTGGATGTTGTAATTTTACCTTGTTGAGTACTAAATTGTTTTATTCCTATAAATATTCTTGTGATTTAATTGTGACAGTTAAGTTACATAGAAACTGTTTATATCTACATATATCTACTTCATATGTATATGAAGTAGAGTGTGAGATTGTGTGATTATCGATAGAAAGATTAGAATCAATGGATAGAAGTTACATGAAGTTTGATTTTAGCTTAATACTAATATAACCAATTTCTTGAATGGTCAACGTTAGCAGGGTACCAACATTTAAAAACACTTTTTTTGTCCTAGTAAATATGTTCAACCATAGTCTGACAATTGCAATGTTTTGTCAAATCTCAATGGTATAGGCTGCATTTTCTTTTAATTCTGTAAAGTCCAAGTTAAATTTAAATATCATCATCTCTCTCCTTTTACCCAGCTCAGGTTTGGCCTAGCTCAGTGTGATAAGTGTAGTTTTTTGTTTTTGTGTGTGTGTGTGATAAGTGTGATAAGTGTAGTTTTTTGTTTTTTGTTTTTTGTTTTTTTGTTTCTTAATTTCTTCTTCCTCCCTCTCCAAATTGTTTGTTGTTGTTGTTGACTGGTACAGGGGACAAAATATATTATAAAAGGTGTTCTTAACTACATGGTCCTTAGGTTGGTCTGTTCTTCTGATACTTTTGGCATCCATGATGTGGTGGTCTCCATGCAGATCATGAGCCTAGATTTCTTGGGGTAGCATTAAGATTCACTTTGATCTTCTCAAAGACCATGGATTCGACTGAGAAATGCTTTCAAGTTTCCTGGGTGCAGGAGATTGTACACCCAACTCCTTCTTCAAAGGGCCCACAGGATTTGCTTCCTCTTCTAACCTGAATGTTCTTTCATATGAAACTCCTAAAGGTGCTGAGTTCCCCTTGGAGTAGAATTTTCCCCATCAGTCTCTATTCAGCTTCTTGGGTTAGACTACTCCAGCAAGCCATTTTCCTTCATTCAGGGAAGGTATCTAACATGACCTCTGGGTTCATGTACACCCCAAACTGAAAATTATTTTTTCAAGTTCCCTTCATCAGCCCTGTGGTAGCATCAGGGTGGACTTGCAGTGTTGTCCAGCTCAGTAAACATTTAGCTTGAGAATGACACCATGGTGACTATTCCTGCAGGCATCCTAATGACTCTACCAATTCTCTTGGAACTTCCTTACTTAAACTGGTGAGTGGCTGAAAATGAACTCAAGAGCACACAATTTAATTTCACATTAAACTTTTTTTCTTAACTTCTGCTTATATAGATAGGGAAAAGGTTCTAGGGAGCAATGTGGAATTTGCAATGCTGCTTCTGTCCCCTCTTCATTAGCACAGGAAATCTTAGCTGGCCCTAATTGTTGAAGGCCCCTTTCAGAACATTCAGAACCTCTTTCTCCCAGCGTGTCACCCTCTCAGTCTCTACCCCCCTCTTTTCTTTAGCACTGGGCTCTGGTGTGAACACCAGTACAGGGAAACATTGTTCTACATAGGAATAGGATGCACATTGGAAGACTTTTGTAATAGTCTAATAGAGGTGTGGCTAGATAGTCTGAACTGTCCTGAAATTCTGTAGTGAACTTCCTGATTATCAATTAATTGTGTTATAAAGGGAATTCTTATTTGTGAAGAATATGATAAGGTAGCACCTTCAAAACCTTTTCCCATTCTAACTTTTCTAGAAATAAACAGATTCTTTTGTTGTGTTTTTTTTTTGTTTGTTTGTTAGGGTTTTTTTTTTTTGTTTTTTGTTTTGTTTTGTTTTGGTTTTGTTTTTTGGGGTTTTATTAAGTGGGAGGATAAGAAAAAACAATCATTAGATATGAGTCTTCTCATAATGACCCCTTAAGAATTCATTGGGCACCCCTTTGGTGCCAGGCACTATGGTAAAATACCATGATACAGTGATGAAAGGCCAAGGTCAAAGTCAAATGTGATGAAAATATAGAGATATCTCCAACTCAATGAACAGCCATCTGCTTAAATTCTCTTTTGTTCCTAAGTATTTCCTAAGCAAGATGCTATGTTACATAAGCAGTTATGCATTATATAAAGAATTTTATATTGAGGAAAGGCCCCTGCCCTCAAGGTAGTATAATAAATTAGAGGCAAAAACTGATGCAGAAAAATAGTTAAATTAATTTTAAAATTAAAGAAGTCTATACTATTATGTGCAAAGTCCCAATGTCCCATGATTGTCAACTAGATTCAGCATAAGATGAATTTTAGGAGGCTATCAATGGAACCAGAAAAATCAAAGAAGGCACAGTAGAGGATATGTGACCGAAGCATATGAAAAATCTCAGAATCTTCTGCCCTTCCTTCATCAGGAAGAGCTTGAGGAGCCATAATTTCAAGAGTTTCTGAGTCTTTAGTAGGGACAACCTGTTCTCTAGATAATGAGTTATTGGGGGAAAGGTAGCATTTTCCTGCATGTTTGGATAGGACAAGCCAAACAGTTTAAAATAAGAATCTCCAAGATGGTCTGTGGGTGATGTGAACAGCAATTTAACCAACTTTGTTATTATTAGGTACAGATCATTTTAGGTGAGTGGAAGTGGCTGTTCTATAATAACATAATCTCTGAATCATTCTCCAAGGATGGTGAGCCCTGGGTGGTGAGCTTCCAATTTCAAGTGGATGTCCCTACCCAAATATGTAAATATAGCAATATCCTAATCATGTTGACTACTGTCCCCTACTCTTTTCAGCAATGAACAAGGAAACGAAAGTGATCTTTTGTCTATGAATAGCAAAAAAGTATCTGGATAATTCATTTAAGAATATTTAAAAGTAAGCAAGAATCAAATCTGCATGACTAGTGGTATTAAATGGATGTCCCTCCCCAGGCACACAATTATACATATTCTTCACCTAGTTTTATCTGAGTAGCTGAGAGAGGTACCACTGTCCCCAAAAACTGACTTCCCATACCACTCAGATTCCACAGTGTCTGAAATTCTAACATTATTGACTCATTTCTTTTCTCTCTTCCTGAGTTCTTCAATAGGCTATCAGATAATCCATTCTGAACTGCTAGTGTTAAGTCAGACCTGTTTTACGGGTTGTCTTGGGGAAGAAGGCATAGAAGTCATGGTAAAAGCAACATGTTAAAGCCTGAGAAAAACATTAATTCATTTAGAATATACGTATTTGAGAAACAGCATACCAAGTTACTCTAAGAATAGGAAAATTCAATAGCTTATGCAGCTCACAAAGACCTCCAAAGTGCGCAATTAGTACTTCTTACTTCTGAAAGAAAGGGAAGAGGGAACTTGATCCTCCAGAAACCCTTCTTCATCATGAACACTTTCCTGGGCCTTATGGACACAGAACCAACCGCTCCTTCCCTGGGCTCTTTTGCTTATGCCTTCATTTGACACTTTCTTTTCTGAATGTGTAGTCAAGTGGAGCATGTTCATGTCCATTTACCCAACTAGACTGTAAATATTAAATATTGCAAAGTCTGAGACCAGGGACCATATCATGTCATCTCTGTATCTTCTTATTACAAACAATCATTCATTCAGTTATTCCACTGTGGAGTCACTGGGACAGATGATCATTTAGTCTAGTATATTTATCCATCCTATGCTAAATCCCAAGAACACAATTTGGCCCTGCCCTCACAGAGATTATGGAAAAGAAAGATACATTTAAAAATAAAACAATAAATATCTGGAGATTGATGCAGCAAAATAGTAAGACCTTTTTTTTTTTTTTTTTTTTCTATCTAGGGTGATCAGGAAAGCTTTCATAGATATGTCCTGCAGGTTCTTGACTATGAAACAGAAATTGCACTAGAGCTCTCTATCACACAGGAAGACTCCTGTGTGAAGTATGAAGGCTGGGTCCAGTGTGGCCAAGAAAAAGTTGGACCTGAGGTCTGGGTATGATCCTTTGTAAAAGTTGATCCAGAGGGTCAGCTAAGTGCAAGAGAAGTGATGAAGGCAGTTATGAAAAAGGCAGAAAATGATACTTGGGCTACTAATTAGTAGGGAAAATGTAGTTTCAAGTAGCCCAGTCACCCTTTATACCTGGAAGACTGGAAGATTGATTGTCTTCAAGAAATGTTTGCTTAATGGCAACAAGACTGATGAGTGGGTGAGATTTATGCTGGATCCCATTTCTAGAGGGATAATCAAGACCACCAAGCAAGGGGACTGGCAGAATAGGTTCTTATAAACACTGAATAAGTGAATGAATTTGTTAATGCATGCATGAATGAATAAAGTTAAGGATAAAGATCAAGACAGAAGACTTGTCCCACATACTATGATAAAATGATATGTGAAGAGGGAAATTAAAAACAAAGTTGTACATCTTGGACAAACCAGTTTCCAAGAGTGGATCTTAAAGATGTATATCTGACTTCAAGCAAGAAAACTTATAGGGTAAAGCAGAGGCTTGCCACCCCCAGATTCTAGGATTAAATAAGTAACTTAATCCTACAGCCATCAGTGGGTGCAGACAAGTTTCTCATTATGTTGCAGCTTCAGACAGAAATAGACTAGGACTGACCCCACAGATGACCATCTGTGGGATATTAGGTGTAAGTAGCCAGGAATGAAGAGCAGACATGAGCAGTAACTGACAGTGTACTGTGCCCCAGATAAATGACTGAAGAGTGAAAATTCCATCAATTGACTTTCTGACTATTGATGGATTGATGATGGGTTTCTCACCCCCACTGAATTGACCAACTGTCCTGAGATCTTATCAACCCAGTCCAAGTCCCCAGGAGAAGAGCCAAGATGGGATGTTGAAAAAATTGATGATTTGAATAATTTGAGCACCAAAGAAGAGGCCATCAGGATTTCCTTGCTAGGGCTCCAATTTGATAGCTTGGTTTCCAGTATCTAAGTGTTAGAAGAAATGGCCAAAGAAGTAACTGATCCACTCACAGGCTCCATGCTCAGCATGGAGTCTGCTTGAGATTCTCTTTCTTCCTCTTGCTTTGCCCCCCACCCCCAACTTGTGCTCTCTCTTTCTCTAAAATAAATAAATAAAATATTTTAAAAAATTAAAATAAGAATAAAGAAGACCCTTTAGCCTTCCATAGTGTGTGTAGCAAGTTAACACAGCCCCAGTGTACAGAGTCCCTTCTGCTGACCTCTCCTGATTCACATTCCTTTCTTCTTCACCTGCTCTGTGTCCTGGGACATGGCCTTCATTAGCAGTTCCCTTGTTTCAGAGTGAATTCGATTACGGTGGAAGAGGGAAAGAGGAAGTGTGCTTATTCCCCCCAGATCCCTCCATTCTTTTAGGTTGGAAGTGGGCAGCTTCATCCCTTGCCCAGTGGTCTTGGGTCCTTTCAGATACACAGCATTCTCCAGATTCCAAGAACTATTTCCCATACTTTTTCAGGCCTAATGTGACTATTAGATCTCCATGGATTTCTCTAGCTATATACTATCTGTAGAGACTTCCCTAAACCCTGCCTATACCTTTGTGAAGAGTCTTCATACTAAACTCTCTTTCAACTCCGAATGTGCCATCCGTGTCCTTCTCAGACCCTGCCTGGTGGCCTGAACAGTAGTTTCACTCTTTGCATTTCACTGCATTCACCCAGCCACACAGGAACCTGTACTGCCTGGTGATCTCATCTCTCAGAAGGAGTGAGAATGCAGAGGATTTAGTGAAAATCCTTTTCCATCACCTGAAAACCAGCACACACTTTTTTGGACTTGATGGTATAAACTTCATAGTAGAATAATAGTATCTAAAGCTATTATTTCATGTTTTGTAGTCACATGCTTACCAAGCCTGAATTTTCTCATTTATAAAATTTGAATAATACCATCTGTTTCACAGACTTTACAACTCTACAAGTTGGATATTGTCCCTATTATATGAATGGGGAAATGGAGGTCAGTAATCATTCAGTTATTGAACAGAGTAAAAAATTCAACCTAGTTCTCTTCAGTTCCAAAGCCTGGGGCCTTAGCGCCTTTCTTACCACATTTATGTTTATGTTCTGTCTACTGTTCCAGAAAAGTAGACACAAAATGGACTTGTTCCAAAGAATATATTTGCTTTCCCTTTCAATAGGATAGTAAGCCTTCAAAGGAAATATTCAAGCATTAGTGGGATGACCATTTCTACATTTCAAGTGCATTCTGATGGTGAACTTTTCATATAAACTGAGTTGACTTCTCGGAGGTGAACCCAGAGCTTATGGTGAGTTTTGAAGAAGGGACAACTACCATCTTGACCTTATACATTCAGAAAATTCTGCACCCCTTCCCTGCTTACAAACCAGGAAGACCTGACTAGCTACTTCTTTTTGGGTTTCCATGCACACCTGGCCTTTTCTGCTGATTAATAACTGAAAAGAGATGAATAGCAAATGTCCCCTGTGATAATTACCAAATTCTTATATAGGGAGGAGGGATCCCACTGAGAGTTTTATAAATATGAATTCAACTTCTTGCACCTCTGAAGGATGTGGCTTGACTCCTCTTCAGCCTCTGACCACATCTCAGTCTCCATTAACCTGGTGGCTTAATAGCGCAGGACAGCCAGAGTCACAGACAGCACCACCACCAGCAGGGGCTGGGGGAGCCTGAGCCCTGGGAAAAGCCTCCATCATGGTGGCTGGCACAGTGCACTGCTCCAGAGCCCCTCTCTCTAAGTATCTCCCTGCCCCTCTACAGGGGAGGTCTACAGGAAAGGGTTGAACAAGTTTTCTCTGTTTTTGTTGTTGTTGTTGTTGTTTTGGGGGGGTTGTGTGTGTGTGTGTGTGTGTGTGTGTGTGTGTGTGTTGTGTTGTGTTGTTTTGGTTTTTTTGTTTTTTAGGGTCAACCATTCCTGTTCAAAATGGTGTTTGGACTTGGAGCTTAAGATAAATTACTCAGAGCAGCTGACTCCTTAATGTAAATAATTTAGCTTAATAAATAAGTTAAGGTCTACAGTCCCTTCAGTGTCTCTGGCAGCTCATTCATCTTCTGTCTCCTCAGCTCATCAGGCTGTGCCCCGCTGCCAGAACTTCTCTAAGGCTGATGGCCTTTTCCTGTCTTGTCACAACAAACAGCATTTTGTAAGAGAGAGTGTTTCAAGTGCTTCCTCTGCGTCTCTGCAATCACTCAGTGGAGTCATTGAAACAAGCAGCCAATTTGCTCTGCGGCCCCTGCTTGCAGGGGCAGGTGGGGCACTGGGCCAGCACAGGCCCTTCTCTGACTGGGGCAAGTCCTCCGAGCATGGATGGGGTGGGAGACCAGGAACCGGGAGGCAAGGAGGGACCTATAGAAAAACTGAAGGAAGCCTGAGAATAGATCTGAGAGAATTGTGAATCACTAAGACAACTATAGGTACTCCCTAAACGAGAGGAGAACTATAGGTACTCACTAAAAATCAACTTGGAGAAGTAGAGGAAAATGGGAAAGACCAGAGTCAAAGCAGTACAACTCCCAATGTTGCACTGGGGGTTGCAAACTCAAGTTTAGAGGTGACAACCTGGGGCAATGTCCTGCCTTCTGCAGTGAGAAAGAAGGAAGCTGTCTCTTGGTGAGGCCCTACTGTGTGCAGGCATGGGGTAGGTGCTTGTCCACCCTGGATTTCCACAACAGGGGGAGGTAGCAGGTGGATGGGTTTAATAGTGTTATCCAAGCTTCTTTTGGTTCTAGCATGCTGTAATCCATTTCCTCCAAGCCTGGTGGAGACAGGAGGCCCAAGAGTACACACATGTCCAGTAAGAAATAAAATAAATGTTTCTACTTGAAGAGTCTACAGCAGCTGTGCCATTCATTCCCCCATGAAATAACTTACCTCTGAGAAGGAAAGTGACTGCTGTCCCTTCAGCTGCCCTCCTAGGACCATGCAAAGGAGGGAGCAGGCAGAGGCCAGTGCTGGGCTGGAATTCATTCCTACACTGAAAAGGGCTGTTCCCAGGAGTGCAAATCACAGCCCAGCACCACAATCCAATCAAAGTAATTGTCGCCTAAACGGCCCTTACAGAAGAGAGGTGGCAGCTAAGGGGAAAACAGGGCGGGGTATAGCATCCTTCAAGGAAACCGGATGGCTTGAAAATGCAAGAAACAATTTCTCTAGATGGAAAATGAACGCAATGAATCTGAGTGCAGCAGGAAATCTTATGAGAAAATAAGACTTTGGGAGGATTTATTGAAAGACATAATTGCAACAAGTATATTGATTTTACATAGATAAGAAAACAAATGTTGGCAGGGATTGAATTTGGTTTATTACATTTATTTCCCCACAGAGTTAATGCATTTAAAGACATGGTTTATTTTTCAAATGTAGAAACATTGTTTTCAGAGACCTTTATTAGGTTCCTGCCTGTTCCTCTGACTTCCCTTTCCAAGAAAATTGGTTTGTATGTAGGGTTGGGAGGAGAAAGATTTGGGGGTCCTCCTCCTTCTGGGAGGTTCCCTAACCAGAGGCTACTGTGGCTTCCCAGGGAGGGAAGATCATAGTCAGTCACCTCCTACTCTGTCCTGCCTCCTCCCTGCTGGGAGGGAAGCTACTGGCACTAGGGTACAGAGAGGAAAGTCTAGACACTAGCAGGTTGTGTCTCCTCATACACATCTAGAAGCTCAGACCCCAGGGACTTATAGCCAGGTTATCAGTCAGAAACCTGGAAGCAGAAATCAGGGGTCCTGGTCTCTGCTTTGGCTTTCCTTTTAAAAACCTTGCTCAAATCCTGAAGATGTATTGATGCCACAGTGGGTCTGAAGTAGCAATGATAACTACCATTGTTGAGAACCTACACATTTGTCAGGTACTGTGCTCTTCCTTTCCACAGTCGCATGAGGAAGGTATAATCCCTATTTTCCAGCTATGTGGATTGGATCTCACTGCAAAACCTGTGAGTTTAACTTCTCCTCCCCTCCATGGGAGGACTGAGTTTTGTGCCAGTTCTTATAACAAGGTATCTATTCCTGGTTCCATGCAGTGAAAGGAACAAGGTCCCAGAGTCCCTGTAAGGATAGCCCCTTAAGCCTGGATCTGAGAGGAGGTGGGAAAGAAGGAACAGGGGCAGGAAGAATAGAGATGCCCCTCTGCTGGGACTCTGACCCTGGGACCTGAGGACCCTTCTTATTGAGACCAGTGTCTTGGGCTGGCTCACCTAATGGCTACATTGGCTCCATCTTCTTACCACTCTGTCACTGCTCAGCCCAGCCACCCCTGGACCTGAGTTCTACCATTTGCATGAAGCTAACATCTGATAACCATTTAAGTTAGCACTTAAGGGGCATTTTAGGGTTTACAAGGTGCTGTTACATTGTTTAAACCATAAATTTTCCTTAAGTTTCTAAGGTAGAAGTTTTACAGAAGGAGAATCTGAGATTCAAGAAAGTAAAGTGCTTTCCCCAAAAGTACACAGTCAGTAAAAGGAAGATGCAGGACCAGGTCCCAAACCTCCTGCCAGGGCCCAGCGCTTAGTGCAAATCGGGATGCATCCCAAACCTCCACATGCTTCTGCTGATTCACATCTGAACTGGAAGCAGCAGCCCCACACTTCTCTGCCATGCAGGGGCACCTATAAAGTATTTCCATTCCTTCTCTGATGGCTTTGGCCATGTAAATTATTCAGAATTAATCCCGTTTGCTCCTAAATCTCCCTGCAGCTTTTCACAAGTAACTAATACTTGTCTTAATCACATCCGAGGCACAGATTTTATGTGCCACTTGCAACAACACGTTCAATTATGATTGATTGGAATTTAAGTTCTGATTTCTCTTAGAAGATAATCAGTCCTGAATGGGAAATTTTTACAGTGACAATTAAAATAATGAAAGTGAACTTTAAATGACATTCAAACAGTGTCACCTGGGAATAACTCCACAGTGCAGTCCTCCCACTGCATTCTGGGAGCTCAGTACTCAACAGGCTTTGTCTTGCACGACTGTTAATGCATTTGGTGTGGTGTGAAGACTGATTAACCCCTCACTGGCAGCCCTTTTAAAACCCTCTGCACGTTGACTGCTACTTAATTAGGTGTTTCCCTGGGCTGATTTGTATTTACATCGAAAAGTCATGCTAATTGTACAAATTGGTAAACAGTCACCAAATAACTTCATCAAGGGGACCTCCCTGGTTTGGGAATGCCTTCTAGGAAACAGGCAGAGGAAACAGACTCTTTCTAAACAGTAGATGTGGGCCCTTTGAATGCCACTGACCTGAAACATCAGCCCAGTGTGGAGGACCCCCTCTAAGAGCTGACTTCCCAGATAGGGTCTGATATAAAACAATATACCTAACTAGGAGCCTGGTCTTCTGCAGCATCTGCTCTGCTTACAGTGGACATGTGTGGTGTGACTTTTGCCATTATTCTTATGTGAACTCTCCTGTCTGCAAAATGAAGCAAAATTCCATCTAAGGAGGAGATTATGTTCACATCTTAGACTCGGAATGGTTGCTTTTCCCTCCTGACCCAGGACAACTGGACACTTCGGCTCATCAGGTCACCCTGGTGTTGGAGGTTTCTGAAATCTAGTTCCATTGGATTTTATCCCAAACAAATCACATTGGCCTCTCCACTGCATCTTAATCACTCACTGGGTTTTCCTACAGGTCTTCTTTTAATTCACAGTCTTGATTTAAGCTGGATGCCTTCATGCCTCTGGCTTTGCTGTATCCCAAACTGCCCATCCTTAAAGCTCAGTGAGTTGTACCGATCATCTCCTTCACACCTGTGACAACATCAAGCCAGCCCTGTTCACTCTTCTCCCTTGCTAGTACACTATTGAGATGTCGGCATTCTTACTGTGTTGGAACCAGAAACTACTTTGGAAATCTTGTTTATTTTTAATAAAATGTCAGTTAGACAGTGATAAAGATGGTTAGTGAGATTTAAAAAAAACTGGCAGAATAAGTTTGGTGGCTTTGTGGAATCCTTGAAAGCATGTTTTGAGTTCATTCTCTTCATTTCACAGCTGAAAAAATTGAAGCTCAGATATTGTTCTATTGCTTTTCAATGAAATTAGCATAGATTATGCTCTCCCAATCAAATGTAGGCAGGGATTATGTTCTACACCTTTCTATCACTGTATCAAACACAGTATTCAGGAGGCAGGGCCAGTATCAGTCAGGTCTCATCAGGAAATGAGTGGCATTCTTCACAGATTTGAGAGGAATTTAATAAAGGAACATTTACAAAGATCTGGGTATAACTTAAGGAGAAGTATAGTACCTTAGTTCTAGCAGCTTGAAAGAGGCATTTCAACTCTTGTTTCTGAAGGAGCAGAATCTTGGAAAGGGAGCTGTTAAAGGCCATCCAAAAAAAAAAAGTGGAGCTTTGGTAAAGGGGAGGGAAATCTGCCAATCAGCAGAGACTCAGCAAGAAGGAGTCTGGTCACAAATATGCTGATCTTCATCTTTTCTCACCATCTGATTTCTTGCTGGTGCTTCCCATTGACCAAACCCATGGAAAGCAAAAGGCCAAGGGATAGTGTGGCTAACAGTCCCTTTCTGCCAGAAATTGAGACTTTTCCTGGGGTAAAGGACAGTCAGTGTTAACACTGAAATGTCCTGGTCAAACCAGGAGGGCTGGTCACTCTAGCAAGAGAGCAGCTCATAGAGGTCAGCCTTCCTGGCATGATAGAAATTGTGGAGAATGAATTTAGTGGACAAATCAGGAGATATACACTAAGGGGGCATATGAAATACGTACAAATTTGAATAAAGAACCATGTTTTTTTATTGATATTTATGAGTCTGTATTTATTTCTTCCTGATTTATAACTTCAAGATCAGGTTAGGAGATGTGATCGATAAATGATATTTACATCATATCTTAATTTCCCTAGTTTCAGCTTGTTTCCACCAACCCATGGATAACTTTCACCCTGCTGACCATTCCAGATACCTTGGAAGACACCACTGTCCTATATCCTTCAAACCCAGTCACACAACCACACTTCACCAAGTGCTCCATGGTAGGTATGGGGCACATACACGGATAATAGTGTAGGAACACTACTCTCAAGAAGCTAAGGGGCTACAGGAGAAGACAAGTTTATGTTAGATTAGTTACCAATATCAAACTTCATAGATGATAAATAAAGACCATCAATAGTTTTAGTCCTAGTTATATAATGAGAACCTGAAGAAGTCCTTCCAACTTGGCTCGAGTTTCCTCACTTCCAGATGAAGATCTAGAATGAGAGGGTCCTTGATCCCCCTCTAGCTCCACAGTGCTATGACTGATAGGCATTCAAGGGATAGATCTATGTGGATATGAGGGAGTAAGCACAGCTTTGACCGCAGAAGCAAAATTAGACTTGGAATGACCAATACTCATGTTACCATAAGTCAGTGATTACCATAGGTCAAGCAGGTAGTAGTATTGGCTGGCTAATTCTCATAATAATCATTTGCAGTGGATATTGATTATCCGAATTTCACATGTGATGAAACAATGTGTTTTTCACATTGTGACATAGCCAGTAACTCAGGTCTGTCTGATTCCAAAGCCCTTGCTCTTTCCATGAAACTGTAATCCCTCCAAGAAGCTTTAAAAGAGGGGAATGATTTTAATTCTTGTGGAGTAAGAAGATAATAAAAATCTTCACCTTTTCCTAACCCCAAACTTTCAGATATATATCTCTATATATCTAGCTTTCCATGCACTGCATTGCAAGAAAATGACCATAATTAAATGTTTATCACTCCCCAACCCCGTATTTACAGTTTTCTCAATGTGGATTTGTAGTTCCTTCCACAAATAATTGAAATCTATTTCCCTTCCCTTTGAATCTGAACTTTTTTGTGACTTGTTTTGACTAATACAATGCAATGGAAGTGAAAATATTCCGGCTGTAGGCTTAGGCCTCAAGAGACCATGGACAATCCTGCTCTCTCCTAGAACTCCTAGAACATGTCAGCCACCATGTGAAGAAGTTAAGGCTAACCTGCTAGAAAAACCACAGGGATCCTAGGCTAGCCAGTCCATCCGAGGCCATCCTCTACTAGCCATGCTACACCCAAGCCAGACTGCAGACTCATGAATGAGCCCTGCTAACGCAGAAATAGCTATTTAGGCCTGGCCCAAATTAGTTGTTTGTAAAATCATGCACTAAATAAAAGGCTATTTTTTTTAAGATGCTTTGAATATAGTAACAACTAACTGATTCACTCCATAACTACTAAAGCAGTCCTCATTCTATCATTCTAAAGTGAGTGAGACAGATGAACTGGGCTCCTTCCCCTAGACTGGGCGCTGTCTGGGACTGCCAAACCCTAACTTTTATTTATTTATTTATTTATTTATAATTTTTTATTTTTTAATTGAAGTATAGTTGACATATATACAGCTTTAGGTTTACAACATAGTGATTCAACAAATATATACATTACAAAATGTTTACCCTAAGTGTAGTTACCACCTATCACCATGCAGTTATTATAATATTTTTTACTATATTTCCTATGCTGTGCTTTTCATCCAGGTGAATTATTTGTTTTATAACTGGAATTTGTAACTCTTAATGCTCTGAACCTATTTTGCTAGTTCCCCACCCTTTTACTCTTTGGCAGCTACAGTTTTTTCTCTGTATTTATGAGTTTGTTTCTCTTTTGTTTGTTCCTTTGTTCCTTTGTTTTGTTCTTCTAGATTCCTCATATAAGTGAAATTATATGGTATTTTTCTTTTTCTGCCTTATTTTACTCAGCACAATATCATGCTTTTCCATCCATGTTGTCACAAGTGGCAAGATGTCATTCTTTGTTATGGCTGAGTAATATTCCATCTTCTTTATCCACTCATCTGCTAATGAACACTTGGGCTGCTTCCATGTCTTGGCCATTGTAAATAATGCCACAATGAACACAGTGTGTATATAGCTTTTTGAATTAGTGTTTTTATTTTCTTCTGGTAAATATCCAGAAGTGGAATCACTGGGTGATATGCTATTTCTAATTTTACTCTTTTGAGGAGCCTCCATACTCTTTTCCATAGTGACTGCGCCAATTTACCTTCCTACCAACAGTATATTGTATATTGGGGTTTCCTTTTCTCCACATCTTTACCAGTGCTTGTTATTTCTTGTCTTTTTGATATTAGCTGTTCTGACAGGTGTGAGGTTATATTTCATTGTGGTTTTGACTTATATCTCCCTGATAATTAGCGATGTTGTACATCTTGCCATGTGTCTGTTGGCTGGCCATCTGTATGTCTTCTTTGAAAAAATGTCTATTCAGGTGCTATGGCCTTTTAAAAAAAAATCAGATGATTAATTTTTGGTGTTGAGTTGTAGGAGTTCTTTATATATTTTAGATGTTAACCCCTAATCAGATAATATCATTTACAAATATCTTCTCCCATTTACCAGGTTGCTTTTTTATTTTGTTGATGGTTTCTTTTCCTGTACAGAAGCTCTTTATTTGGATATAGTCCCAATACTTTATTTTTGTTTTTTCTTCCCTCGCCCTGGGAGACCTATCCAGAGAAATATTGTTAAAGCCAGTTCCAAGAGTTTCTGCTTATGTTTTCTTTTAGGAGTTTTATGGTTTCAGGACTCAAATCCTAACTTTTAAAGGCCACTATCCTCATTCCAGTCTCCCCAAATCCATGGCTGAACCTCAGTTAGGACCAAGTCACGGTACACATATATGTAAAAGTCAGTCTTCCTGATCATCAGGATAGAGCTACTTTGCTAGCATAATGGCCTTGACATCAGCCGAAACTGATGACATAGTAGACACTGAAGGAACCAAATATACTAGATTGAAAATTAAACTTGGAAAGAGACTAATAGATACCCTCACTGAGGCTGAATCTTTAGTGCAAACTAAGTCCAATATTTCTTGATATATATATTTTTTTTTCAAGATTTTATTTATTCATGAGAGAGAAAGAGAGGCAGAGGGAGAAGCAGGCTCCCCACTGAGCAGGAAACTTGATGTGGACTCAATCCCAGGACCCTGGGATAATGACCTGAGCCAAAGGCAGATGTCTAACCAGCTGAGCCAGCCAGGCACCCTATTCTTGAGTTTAGAAATATGATCAGCTCATTAAAATATCTCTTTTTAAACTTTAAATGTCTTTATTCCTTTCAAAACTAACACAATCAAATCTAGAGTTTCTAAAATCAACAGATCTGCTACATGATAAAAAATTACAATGAAAATAAGTGATGAAAAGGAAATTAAAATCAAGACATGAAATACTCAATAGAAGCAGGTCTCTAATAATCTAAATGTTGGAGTTAGCTTCTAAGGTTTTCAGAAGAACTATGATTACCATATTAGACAAAATAGACATAAAGGTGGACAGAAGGGATGAAAATATAAAATTATTTGAACAATTACTAGAACCTAGAAGATAGTCCAAATAGACATTCTAGCACTACAAAATATGCTTTCTGAAATAAAGAGCTTATTAGATGAGTTTTATAGCACAATCGGCCACATCAGAAGACAAGATTAGTGAAGTCAAGCACAGATGATAGGAAATATACAAAGAAAAGTACAAAAAGAAAAAAGAGAATGGAGAGTAATGAACTGAGCATTAAAGAGGTATGGGACATAATCAAACGTCTAACATGTATAATTAAAGTCTAAGAAGAAAAGGAAAAAGAAATATTTGAAAAGACAACAATTTTAAAAAATTAATGGCAAACAACTTTCCAATGCAGATGAAAGATATCAATTCACATTTTAAAGAAGCTCAGTGAATTAGAAAAATATAAGCAGAAAAAAATATAAGGAAAATTATAATAAGGCACATAATAGTCAAGCTGTTTTAAATCAAAACCAAAGTTATAAAAACAGTCATATTAGCTTCAGGATTGCTCACCAGAAAGTATGCACATGCACATACACACACACACACACACAAACACACACAAATGGTAATCTTTAAAGTGCTAGGAGAAAGAAACCAAGAGTCTATATCCAGTGAAAATATCTTTTAAAAATAAAGGCAAAATGAAGACAATTTAAGACAAACAAAAACTGCAAGAATTAGTCACTAGTTCTATGAGAAAAGTAATGATATTAATTGTGTATTTATAGGAAGATTTGAAGAGTGTCAGGAATGGTAAGTATCAGGAAAAGCATACGGAGTTTTTTTTTTTTAATTTTTAACTTTTCCCTATTTGATTTTAGTATTTTTTATTTGCTTTTATTGAAGTATAGTTGACACACAATGTTACATAGTTTCAGGTGTACAACATAGTGACTCCACAACTCTGTCTTTAACACTATTCTTTTTTAAAATTTTTATTTAAATTCAATTTAGTTTATATATAATATACATAATTATATATAGTTTATATAACTTTATAACTATATATAGTGTAATATTAGTTTCACAGGTAGAATTTAGTGATTCATCAGTTGCATATAACACCCAGTGCTCATTACATCAAGTACCCTCCTTTATGCCCATCACCCAGTTACCCTATCCTCTTAACCCACTCCCCTCCAGCAACCCTTAGTTTGTTTTTTACAGTTAAGAGTCTCTTACAGTTTGCCTCCCTCTCTGTTTTTATCTTCTTTTATTTTTCCTTCTCTTCCCCTGTGTTCATCTTTTCATTTCTTAAATTCCACATATGAGTGAAATCGTATGGTATTTGTCTTTATCGGACTTGTTTTGCTTATTTTTTGAAAGATATTTTATTTTTAAAGCAAAAACTACAGAATTATATTCCGCAGTACATAACATGTAGTAGTAAAATATTTAACAAAATCACAAAGTAAAGGATATAGGTATAAAAAGTATACTGTTGCAAATTTCTTACACTATATGTGCTCAATATAATATCAATGCATGGTAAACTGTGAGAAACTAAAGGTATATATTGTATTTCCTGGAGCAACACACACACACACACACGCACACACACACACACATATGTTATAAAAATATATTTATAATTAAATATATATGTAAGTTAAGTTTGAATGGATCAAGTTCTTTCATTAAAATGCACAGGTTGGGGCACCTCAGTGGCTCAGTTAGTTAAGTGACTACTTTGGATCAGGTCATGATCCCAGTCAGGGCCCTGGGATTGAGCCTTGCATCAGGCTCCTTGCTCAGCTTCTCCCTCTCCCTTTGCTGCTCCCCTTGCCTATGTTCTCCTGCTCGCTCTCTCTCTGTCAAATAAATAAATAAAATCTTTAAAAAAGGTAAAATAAAGTGCAGAAGATCTCAGATTGATTTTTTAAATTGCCCGACTACATGATGTTAACAAAAAGATGTACTTTAAATAGGAAGATACAGATAGGCCACAAACAAAGAAATGGAGATGAAGGAGAGGATAAACTGTGAAAACACTAAACATAAGAAAGTTGATACAGCAATATTGTCAAAGATGTCTTCAAAACATAGGGCTTTACCAAAGATAAAGAGGGACATTACATAATGGTAATAGAGGTGATTGATCAAGAAGACCTAGGGACTCTAAATGTTTATACACCTAATAAAAAAAACTTCAAAAAACATGAAAACTAAACAAGATAACTAAATGGAAAAATAGCCCACAACCTTAGCTGAAGAGATTGAAAACTCATTTAGAAATTGTCAAAGTAGCAGCACCTGGGTGGCTCAGTTGGTATAGTGTCCAACTCTTGATTTCAACTCAGGTCATGATCTTGGGGTCATGAGATCAAGCTCCATGTCAGGCGCTGCTTGAGCTTCTTCTCTCCCTCTCCCTCAGTCCCTGCTCATGCTCTCTCTCTCTCTCTCTTTTTCTTTCTCTAAAAATAATTAAGTAAATCTTAAAAAAAAAGAAAAGAAATTGTTAAAGTAAAAAAAAAATTAGTAAGGATAGAGGAGATTTGAATAACACTATCAACCAACTTGACCTGATATATATATAACATTACACTCAATAATAGTAGAATGTACAGTCTTTTCAAATGCACATGAATATTTACTAAGGTATACTATGCTGGGGCACAAAACAAGCCTCAATACTCATATACAGTGAGTATATTTTCTGATCAAAACAATTACATTAAAAATCACACAAAAAAAATCTAGAAAATCCGCAGATATTTGGAAGTTTAGCAATATAATTTAATAAAGCCACAGGGGAAATTAGAAAATATTTTGAACTCCTATGGGAAGGAATCATATGGCATAATGGACAGAATAATGACCTCTCAAAGATGTCCATGTTCTAATTCCCGACACTTGTAAATATACTGCATTACATGGTAAATAGGACTTTGCAGATATGATTAAGTATCATGCAGTAGGGAGAACATCCTAAATCATATACATGGCCCCAGTGTAGTTACATAGGTTCATATAAGTAGGGGGATCAGAAGAGAGAAGAAATGTAAGAAAAGAAGCTAAAATCATAGTCGAGGGAAGATGTTGGCTTTGAAAATGGATGAAGAGGTTGCAAGTCAAGGAATGTAGGTCAGGAAATCAGGTCAGGAAAAGGCCAGGAAATTAATTCTTACCTAGAACTTTCAGAATGAGTGCTGGGCTGCCAGCACCTTGATTTTAGCCCAGTGAAACTAATTTTGTAATTCTGATGTCCAGAATTGCAACATAACACATCTGCATTGTCTTAAGCCAATAAATATGTAGTAATGTGTTACACCAGCAATAGAAAACTAATACATAGAAAATTGTAAAATATTTGAACTGAACAATAATCAAAACACAATATATTAATGTGGAATGAAATTAAAGTACTGCTAAGAAGCAAATTTATACCTTAAAATATTTATACCAGAAAATGACAAAAGTCTGTAACAACTTAAATAAGCTTTCATTTTTTTTTTTTTAAGAGAGGGAGAGAAAGGGGGAGGGTGAGAGAGAATCTTAAGCAGGCTCCAGGCCCAGCACGGAGCCCAATATGGGGCTCTCTCTCACAAACTCTGAGATCATGACCCAAGCCAAAATCAAGAGTCAGACACTTAACCAAGTGAGCCATGCAGCTGCCCCTATAAGCTTTCATTTTAATAAACCAGAAAAGAAGAGCAAATTAAACCAAAATATGTAAAAAGAAGAAAACTGTAATGATTAACGTAAGTTATAAAGAGTGAAAATGAATGATATAGTAGATGGACAAAACAGAACAAAAAAACAGGAAGCCCAAAAATTAGTTCTGTGAATAAGATTAAGAAATTTTTAAATCTCGAAGAACCTATATCTAGAGAGAAAAAAAGAAAAAAGAGAAAACAACAATAAAATAAGGCTTTGAAAAGAGAATATCAGAAGAGAGCCTGCAGATACGCAAATAAGGGAACATTATGTACCACTGTACTCTAAAAAACACTTATAACAAAGATGAAATGGAGAAGCTTCTTTAAAAACACAGTTTACCAAAACTGACAGGAAAGCAAAAAAAAAAAAAAAAGTGATCTGGATAGCCCTATATTTATTAGAAAATTTGAACTCATAATTTAAAACTTCCCCACAATGAAAATCTCAGACCCAGCTGCCTCTTCTTTGAATTCTATTCCACGTTTCACAAAGAAAATCTATATTATACAAACAAACTCATTCACAATAGAGGAGGAAACATTCTTAGTTCATTTTATGAGGTCAGCATCATCCTAATATCAAACCTGATGAAGGCCTTACAAAAAGGAAAATTGGGTTAAAGTCCAATATCACTCATAGACATAGGTGAAAGTGTAGGAGAGAGAATGATTTACCTCTATCCCTCTTAGATTTTTATCTGGCACTCTGTAACAAAATAACAGATTAATAAGAGAAAAATAAACACCTTATTATTGTGCTAAAAGCACATCGTGGAGAAAAACCTAAATGAAAAGTTACTCAAAGCAGCAGCTGAGGACTCTGGGTTATATAGCATCTTCAACAAAAAGCAATAACTTATAGAGAAATTACAGGACAAGGGAAAGTAGTTTCAGGCTTCCAAGGGCTCCAAACTATAGGAAGCTAAATAAATGAGAGGGAAAGAATGGAGTACCGTTTGTTTGCAGATTTCTTGGTGTTATCTCTGAGCTGATAAGAGTCTGTAAAAGGAGATTTCATATTTTGCCTTAAACAGAAAAGGGAAGGCTTTTTCTACATTTCCTGCTTCTTAATTGCCTTCAATTTTTATGAAATTTTTATGGTATACTGAAATTTTTATGAAAATAATTTTTATGTCAAAGAGACGTATATTGGGGTGACATATTCTAGTTTTCTTCAAAAGCAAGGTTCTTAACAATTGTTAGCAAATCAAATACAGCAATACATAAAGAGTATTGTGTATCATGATAAAGTGAGGTTTATCCCAAGAATATAAGGTGTTTTTAAGATTTGAAAATCAACCAGTAAAATCATATTTTTAATGAAATAAGGAAGGAGGTTCATAAGATAATTTCACGAGAGCAAAAAAGCATATAAAAGTAAAGCAGTAATTCATGAGAAATAAATAAGTAAAAGGGAACTTCCTTAGTCTGATAAAGGGGATATATGGCAAACCTACAGCTATCATCGTTTTTAATGGAGAAATAGTAAAAGTTTTCAGGATCAGAATCAGACACAAGGCATGGATGTTCACTCATCACTTTTATTCAACAACATACTAGAGGTTCTACCCAATGTATTGGACAAGAAAAAAAAAAACATGAGAATTGTTAAAAAAGTAAAACTATTTATAAATGATAATAATTATGTATATAGGAAATCCAAAATAACATCCAAACAAAACAATATAAAAATAAAAACTACTAGATCTAATGCATGAATTTAGCAAGATCTGAGAATGCTAGATCAATATATAAGTATTAATTGTTTTTATAAATTAGCAACCAGCAATGGAAAAAGAATAAAAATTAAAAGCCATATCACCTATAATAGCATTAAAAACATAGGACTCCCGAAAAAGACTATAACAAAGGAGGTTAAAAACAACAACAACAACAGTAACAACAACAACAACAAAAGCACCTCTATAAGGAAAACAGCAGAATAATGGTGAGATAAATAAGAGAAATGAATGGGCAGATATACCAAACTCATGAGTTGGAAGATATACCATCACAAAAAAATGTCAATTCTCTCCAAATTGATCTGTAAATTAAATGCAACATTAAGCAAAATTCCAGCAAGTGTATTTTGTAGAAACAATCTGATAGTAAAATGTAAATAGAAATGCAAAGTGATAGCCAAACATTCATGAAAAAGACTACTGATGAACACTATCTGATTTTAAGGATGACTGATAAGCTATAGTAATCACTACATGCTAGTGTGTCACAATGCTGACATATGGGTAGGCAAATTAATCAGTAAAACAGAAATAGACCCATGCATGAGAGATCAAATAAGTCTTAACAAAAGTTAAGACTTTTGTTAATTGCATTTCCCAATGCAATCTAATTGGGAAATAAAAAATAATTAAATGATACTAGGTCAACTTGATAATTGTAAAATAAAAAAAAAAAATTTGGCCTATGTCTCACATTGTACCAAAAAACCACAAACAAACAAACAAACAAATAAAAACAATGTGAGATAAATTATGGATTATAGATGTAGCTGCAGAAGTAAGTATATAATAGTAGTCCCTAGACAAAAGCATAGGATGCTTTTAAACTTGGTGGTAAATAAAGATTTCTTAGGTATAATGATAAAACTCTAACCAAAAGAAAAAAATGAAACAATAAACTAAATTTTATCAAATTAAAATTTTTACCTCATCAAAACAGACAATTTCATTTTAATGAAATTTCATTTTTAAATGAAAAGCCACAGACAAGGTGAAAACATTGTAACATATAAGCATTTTATAATATATAAAAAGATCCCTGTAAATAAATGATAAAAAAACAAAAGGATAATAAAAATAGACAAAAGATATGGAAAAACATGAAGAAAAGAACATACCATTAGTCAATAAATACATGAAAAGATGATCAACATTTTTAATAGGGAAATGAAATTAAAAGCAAAATGAGATTTCACTGTACATTTGCTAATGTGGCTAAAATTAATAGTTTCAAATGATGAGGAAGATGCTGGGCAACACATTGTCTGTGTGGGTGTAAAATGATACTACCACTGTGGAAAATTATTTAGGAATTTATTGTGATTCAACAATTCTACTCCTAGTTATTTACCAAAAGTAAATAAAAAAAAAAAAAACATACATGCAACCATACATGGGGTTTGGGGCAAGCTGCCCTCAAAGATGCCACTTTGGCATATTGACTATTTTGAATTAAAGCCACTTGAGAAACAGCCAATGCCAAAAGAAGCTCCAAACCTCCTTTGTTCTCCTAAAAGCAGAAAATAAATTTCCCATGTGAAAGATACCCTCCCTGTATCATGAGGTAGAGACATACTTATCACAAAAGATATGGAATTCAGGGCCAAGACTGCTGTGTAAACAAACCTTGTTACTTCTTCAATTTACAACCCCAAATCCAAACCTCACTAATCTTGTCAGTTCCTCACGAATTTGTTATTTCTCTGTATAAAGGGTATAAAGGCTGCCTGCTTTGGTTACTTCTCTGAGACTCATATTTCTGTGAGCTCCCATACATATGAGCCAAATTTATTTTTCTCCTGTTAATCTATTTCATGTTCATTTAATTCTTAGGCCAGCCAGAAGAATCTTGAAGGGTAGAGAAAAATTTTTCCCTTTCCAACAACATAAAAAGACTTGGATTAAGAACATTTATTTTAAATGTTATTCGTAATAACCAAAGCTTGGAAATCACCCAAATGTCCATAAAAGATGAAAATTAAATTGTAACATATGAGTATATATCCTACAATAGGATACGACTCAGCAATTAAAAATGGGCTAATAATATATACCATAATATAAATAAATCTTAAAAGCTTCATATTGAATGAAAGAAGTCAGCCACAAACAGTACCTATGCACCATTTATATGAAGTTCAAGAACAAACAAGACTAGTCTATGTACATAAGTTAGAGTAATTGTGTCTTCTTGGGGTTGGTAAACAAGGAGATAGGCTAGAAAGAGAAATATGGGATTTTAGGGTGACAGCAATGCTCTATATCTGGATTAGAGTATTGGTTCAAAATTCATCAAACTATATATTTAAGATCTGTACACTTTACTGTGTATAATTACACCTTAAAACTTAAAGCGCTAACAAAACAAAACAAAAAACCCACAGATCTTACCCCTGAACTTTCTCTCAGGGTAAAGAACTTCCTGAACTCAATTTATATCTTCCTTCAATCCTTCCCAGAATATCATTAACTAAGAATACTAATGCCAATCCCAAATCAACAATACAGTGATAAAGCCAGGATTTTTGGCTATCCGGGATGGGAGGCCAAGCAGATTTATAGGACTGTGAAGTTAACTCAAGGGTCCAGTGACTTGATATCCTAGATGCATACCCAGGGACTGGAGTCTAATGATAGACTGTCAAAACCATTAATCAGTATAATTTACCGATTCAGAAGGGATCTCAGGAGTAGATCCACATAGAAAAATCCCATTTAGACTCTTCAAGCAGAGAAAGGGTGTGTATTAGCCAAGGGTTGACAGTGAAGACATAGGCACTAGGGAAGTTTAAGAACGGGGATCGGGGCTCCAGGCAGGGGGTTGTTGAGTGTAGGATCCAAGTAAGGAGGCTTGACCATGATGAAGCAAGGAGGCAAACCACAAGGCAGAAAACTTTGATGTAGTACAAGAAAGAGACCAAGTCACAGGGAAATTGAAGTGTTTAAGGCAGATTGGAATCACCACTAACAGTGATTTAACCTATTTACTATAAAAACTTGGCTAAGTCTGCAAATTAAAAATAACCAGTCACTACCCTATTAGGGTTAGGAGGGATGCAGGTCTGCACTGGCACGGCCCCAGACCACTAGGCCATGAACTCAAAGAGTACTTCTTTTCATGCATCCATGCCCATGGAATGGTATAAAATCCCCTCACAAGTCTGTAGGTAATGCCCAAACTCTCACTGTTAATTTTACAGTGTTGAACACATGTTTCTAAATGAAATACAGGTGCACTAGTGCTGGCAGCAGAACAAACCAGCTAGATATCCACTGCATTAGCTTATCACTGTGCCCCCACTTTGCCTACAAGGAATTATAAGGGAGCTATGTCTGGAAGGCAGGCCTAATGATGAAGCACCTGAAAGCACAGGACACTTCTCAGGAGGGCACACCAATGAAGATTTGAGGAAGGAGATCCAGGCAGAGAAATTTATTGTTTTTACCACGGACTATGGTTTGAAATCCTGTTGAACATACTCTGTGTCACCAACACCGCAAAGTAGGCACTAATTCCCAACTGAGACTGAGTGTGTGAAGATGGTAAAGGGAGGCCCATTTCTGGGGCCTCATAACCCTCCCCACCCCTACCACAAGTACCACTTATATCAAGCACCCCAGGCTCCCTCCTGACCTCTGCATCCACCCTCCCAGCTCTACACCTGTCCTTCCTATTTCTGTACCTCAGGGACCTGGTCTGTAATTAGTAATTCACAGCAAGGTGATAGTGGGTGATAAAAAATTAATGGCAATCCAAAGTGTTAATGGTTATTCAAATCAACTAACCACCAGCAATATACTAGCTAACTTACTTGCAATCCATCAGACTTAAGCCTAAAGGAATAGAGTGGTGGGCATTTCAGGCTGGCTGTGTAGACATTATGCACCAATAGCTCAGTTCCATTGACCAAGCACCAGGCATATGACTGTCTAATACACGACTATTGCCCCATGGTGTGTGCAAGGAGAATGCCTTATACGCCTCAAAAACACTCTCAGTGAAATCCTGACTTGTGGTTTTTATTTTCTAGAATTTCAGTGATAACAGCAAACATATATTTCATGAGCTCTGAAGGTTGCCAGACACAGGTAAATGCTAGGGCTACTGAGTCGGTGAATAAGGCATTTGCCCTGCCTTCTCTCATCTCACTGCCATACAATTTCTGCTTACCCCTGATGTGTGCATCCTCACTTAAATAGAAGTGTGACACGTATTTAATCCATGGTACTTAATTATATGCCTACATATGTGAGATATAGGATCAGAAGAAATGATCTTCTTGTTACTCAAAGTAAGCAAACAGAAATGGCCACATCCCTGCCCTCTTACAGGTTGCATATTTGCTAGCGGAGAAGGAGGACATTATTATCACATCCAAATACAAATATATGAACTTGGATAAGAGCTTTGGAGGAGGGACTGTGGTGGCTTAGTTGGTTAAGCGTCCACCTTCGGCTCAAGTCATGATCCCAGGGTCCTGGAATAAAGTCCTGCATCGAGCTCCTTGTTCAATGGGGAGCCTGCTTCTCCCTCTGCCTGCTGCTCCCTGTGCTTGTGCTCTCTCTCTCTCTCTCTGACAAATAAATAAAATCTTAAAAAAAAAAAAAAAGATCTTTGGAGGAAAAGTACATATTCCTAAGAGGGAACCTTCTTGAACCAGGTGGTTTGGGAAGGATTCCCTGAGCCAGACATTTGCTTTAAGATGAGCAGGGAGAGAAAAGAGAGGGTCAGAGGATGAGGTAGATCTATAGGAAAGGAGTGGAAAAAACCAAGGGCTTGATAGGGGAAGCATGGCACGTATGAGGAATCAAAGGGAGACCTGTGTGCCAAGTAGAGAGCAAGGGAAACGCAGCTTCGGTGAGTCTGGACAGGCAAGCAGGACCCAATGCTGCTGGGCTACTCTGGGTCATGTGAAGGAATTGTCCTCTAGCCTAGCATGGATGGAAAACTCCTGGAGGGTTTTAAGCAAGAGAGCAACAAGATTGAACACTGTAAGTTTAGGTTAATTATTTCCTTTCTGAGCCTTGAACTTTTGTAAATTAAGAAATATCTTTTAGGCTATTTTTTCGTTCTTTTAACTCTAATATTCTATGATTCTGTTGCCCACACACTAACCCTCCTTTGGTAGTTATTAGCACCAGTCACAGACACCTTCAGTTCTCCCTCTGGGCGTATTGTAAGATTTCATTTTCCCTGGATCCTTATGGTTAGGTGTAGCCAGTGTCATGTGCAAAAGGGACCTGTGAAAATTCTAGGTGAAAATGTCCATCAGTATGTGATTTCCAGGCTCCAGGCTGGCCACAGTAGCTGGCAATGTTTCAAATATTGGAATACTTGGGTACTTTCAGACAATACTTTCAGACTAACTGCAAGGGACAGGAAAAGTGATTAGCCAACTAACTACATCTTCGTTGTTTGAAGTCACTGAGACTTAAGGGTTGTCTGTGGGCACAGCACTGCCTGATACAACTCCAAATTCACCAACACACAGCATCAAGGACATTCAAGTCAGTTGTTCGGTGCCCCGTACACAGCTGAGGTGCAAGAAGTGTTTTAAAACATCGCAACTGCTGAGCTGATGTTTTCCAGGTTATTCACTCTGTGCCTTTGTTTATCCCATCTCTGAAATGGAACTGGCCTCACTCTGGAAGTGCAAGAGCTGGAGGCTAATCAGAGGATGACAAAGCGCTTGACGTTTGTGCGGAGCTCTCCAGATGCTAAATGACGGAGTGGGGCTGGCACAGGCTCTCGGTCTTGGCAAGAGCACGCATGGAGAGCTGCTGCCAATCCCTCCCTCCAACCTTTCTCCACCATCCAGTGAAAAATCTGGGCTTCGGAGGAAACTGTTAGGGCTTTCATGCTGCAGTGATTAGAGCAACTGTAATTAAGTCCTTACAGGTTCCACCTTTTTTCTTCAGCCTCTCAGGAATGAACTGACATTTCTGCCATCTGAGTCAGGGTAGGAGAAGCAGCAGTAATTTCCCTCTTTATCTTTTCCCTGCTCAACTCTGAGCCATCTTTGATGTGGGCATTGAGCCAGCTCTCGTTGTCATCCTGACTGCCACACAACACAGTCACACACCCCCTCACACATACCACACTCACACACTAGACACGTGCACACTCTCACACAGCCACACTTACACACCAAACATACCACACACTCCCCTCACCTGTACCCACTCACACTTACCCACCCAGCATACTCATGCCACAGTTCTACACACACACACCATACACACCATACTCATCACACACAATCAGGCCACACTCACACAAATACACTGTACTTAAACACCACACTCATACACCTCACTCACACCTCAATGTGCACACTCATGCCACATACACACGTCACACACTTATATCACACTCATACACACCACATTTACATTCACAAAAAGCATACCCTCTCACACATACACCCCACACACATTCTCTCTCTCCCCCACACACTCACACACACCATACTCTCTCTCACACACTCACATAACCCTCCCCCCCATACCTACACACACAACATTAAAATTGCCATCAAAGGGCAGAAAGAGCCCAGAAATCACTCACTTCTGGCCCTTGGGCAGAAGCAGAGCCATAGTCGGGGTTAGGTGATGAGCCTCCTGCTTTGGCTGAGGGTAAGTATTCTGCTGTTACATGCTGATGTTTTGAAAGACAGACTCACATGCACACAGCACTGCGTAACACATGAATCTTCCTCTACACCATGTAATGCAGAAGACCTGGGATTTGGATGTGTGAATCCTAAGTCAGAGACTTGCCTCACTAAAACTCCATTAGATAAGTTATTTAAAATTTCTAAGCCTCAGTTTCCTCTTCCATTAGATGGTACTGAGGGCTAAATGGGGAAAAAAAGTTTTAAGAAATATATTTGCAAGCTCATGAAGCTCCATGCAATTGCCTTTTCTCTTCATGGACATCACCATTACCATAAAGGTAAACACGTGATCCGCCCTTGGCCTCATCTAGCTCTGTGACCCCTTTTTCTCCTCAGGTCTTTTCTTTTCTTTTCTTTTCTTTTTTTTAACACTTTATAGTCATCCTGCTGCCCACTTGAGCCTGATTTTCCTTAAGGGAAAATGATCCTGAGCTACAACCCGGGCCTTCCTATCCCCAGACTGGTTAAGGGAATTCCCAGGTTGTCCTTGACTGAAGAAGAGGACACCAGCAAGATCTTGAGAGGGAAAAAGCAAACACGTGTTTCTTCCTAGCTCCTGGCTCCAAATAGTATCAGGTGACCCTGGGTATGGAATGTCTAGTACCTGGAGAGGGAGGGCAGAAGGCAGATGGATGGGGTTTAGGGAGAATATTGAGACTATCTCCTGGGAAACAGATGTCACCTTCTCCTCCTAGTTATTCTCCATTGTTCACTGATAAATGCCTCATTTTCCCAGTTGAGAGTTTCTGCATCCTGGCCCTCCCCTGCCTCCCCTGGTCCCAGCCCGCCCCCTGCTCCCAACATTTACTTCCAGGCCACAGCAATCAGATCACATTCTCATGACAACTTCAAGAAGGAAAAGTTGTTAACAGGCCTCAAAAAAGAGAAGGAAAGGGGTCAGCAGTCTCCATGCAAGCCTGAGTAATAGAAGCATTTGCCATATACATCCACAACCACTTTTTCACAAGCACCTTTTAGAGCTCTGCATGGGACATTTTGTGACACTCAGGGTCTGTGGAAATGATGTGGAAGTCCAATGTTTTGGACTTCCCTGCCCACAAGGGTCTACCCTTCAATTCCAAGATATACCTCCCACTACCCTTGCTGCTGACACTAGTTGTCTGCCTTTATGAGGCAGGGGTTATGAGTTAATAAGATCAGTTAATAAATCAGTCTGGGCTCTACTTCCCTAACCCACAAGATGAAGACGGTGGGCTAGGTGATGTTCTCCCAAGCAGGACATCATTACCTGGTAGCTCTCAGGGGAACAAGGAGCCCCCTGGAATTTTGTGCAATATTTTTCATGTTTATTTTGCCATTTAAAGTAGGGGAAGTGAGGGTCCACGGCCTCATCAAGTCAATTCCCTGGGAAGTCTCAGCATTTGAGGAAGAGCCATACCAGAGGGATGGGATGTGGTATAGGAGGTTGGTCAGTGATTAAGGCAGCTGGAGCACTAATTTAACCCTGACTCGCACCCTAGTAGCTCTGCAACGGAGACTCTAAGTAGAGTCTGCTTCAAGGGAGAACCAATAATTGCTAAGCAAGGATTACAGCTGGGACACAGGGCAGCAGAGACCCAGGAAGACAAGAGAGCTCCTTCTATCTTAGACATCTGTAATATCAATACCTAGTATCTCCTTGACACTTTGGTGGAGAAAATGCTATAGGTATATAATGCCATGCCTTCTTCCTGGGCACTTGGGTAGACTACATTTTCCAGGCTCCTTTGAAGGTAGGTTGGGTCTATTATCTAGTCAATGTGATATGGGCAAATTAATATGAGGCATTCTTGGGCCTGGCCCTTCCACATATATTCTTTATTTTTTAGTGACCACAGTTAAATGTGAAGTGATGTCAAGTAAAAATAAACCTTTGTTAGATTAAGCCATTAATATATGAATGTATACTTGTCACTATTGACAGACCTAGACTTTTCTATCTAATTCAAGTCTTCAGCCCTCAGGTATAAGACAGTGACACTCTCCTTCTAAATCCTACTAACTAGTAAATATGAAGTACCTAATATCCAGCCAGGCTGAGGTCTTGCTGGTCTCACGACTGGTCAGTTTGGATATGACAAGGACTGATGAGTTGCCCACAACTCCTATCTGTGTCTGCCTCAGAACGTGGTTGCATACTTAGTTAAACAATATTTAGGAATAAACAAAATTTAGGAATGAGGACATTCTTTCACGTATTTGCATAGCAGAAGAGGAAGATGGCACCTCCAAGGGATTGCTCTAGAACACTGATTGAGAGAGCAGATTCTACAGCTAAGTGGCCTGAGTTTGTACCCTAGTTTCAACACTTAGTAGCTGTGTGATCTTGGTGATTGCTTAACTTTACTATTTCTCATTTTCCTTACCTTCACTTCATGATGTTATTGTATCAGTTAAGATTTTTGTGTAGCAAACTGCCTCAAAACTCAATAGCTTAAAATGTGTATTTATTATTGTTCATAAGTGTAGAGGTAGAGCTGGTCTTGTTCATGCATCTGGGGTCAGGAAAGTGGCTATGCTGAGCTTGCATGAGTTTCTCACACATATTTTGGGATAGCTGATGGTGGGCTTGTCTAGTGGCCTCAGCTGGAACAACTGGGTTGGAAGCTTATTCTAGATGGTCTAGGCTTATTTACACAGCAATGAAAAGGTTCCAAGAGACAGATGTATAGAAGGCTCAGAATTAGTATAGCATCACTTCTACCACACTATTCTGGTCAAAGAAATTAATAAACTCCAAGAAGTGGGCAAATAGACTCAATCTTTTTTTTGGTGAAAAGTCATATGGCAAAGTGTAAGGATATGAGTCCATTAGCAGGATTCATCAAAGTACTCAATCTCCATAGTCATTGTGAAGATTAAATGTGTTATTGCATGTAAAATGCTTAGGATAATATTTGGTGTATAGTATATTCTAAATGTTTAATACACATGCACAAAGGTTATCTCAACTATCTTTTTCTCTGTAAACTCTTCAGTGAGAGAAATAGTTGAACACTTATTATGCATGTATAATTATCTTATTTGAGATTCACAACCATCCTAAGACATAGATTTTAAAATTCTTTATTTTATAAGTGATTAAACTAAGGCTTAGATAAGTTGCCCAAACTACCAGTTAGTCAGTGACAGAACCAGGGATCAAGCTGAATTTATGCTCTTAGTCATGAAATAAACAGCCTCCACAGGCTTAAAAATAATTTCACTTCTTACCTAAGTAGGAAAAGCGCTATCCCAAATTTCAGAGCAACCTAAGATCAGCTGCTACTGCTTTCCTCTCCCACAGCAGGGCATTTCAGTAATTGAGGGCTAAGCCCTCCAGCCTTTTTTGTCAGGGACTTGGGTCCGTGGCTGGTTTGGACATGGGCTTAGAGCTCTGTGCATGATCATCAGCTTGTGGTATCAATGTCAGCCCATGCCTCAGCTTTACTTCTTGTCTGCCCTGGCTGCTCACAGTAGGATTGGCTGGGGCCTCCAGCTCAAGGATAGACCCTTTCTAGGATAGTGCAGGAGTACATAACGGATGTTAGCCCAGTCTTCTGTGAGGTGTTGTAAGCAAATCTTGTTGTCTAAACACATCAGCATGGTTTAAGTAAGACTGTGCCATGTTTGCCTAAGTTGTTTCATTTTTTGCAACATTTCTTCTTACTATTATCTTGGCCCCAAATATACCTCTTGCCTTATTTCTAATTCCTAATGAGAACTGGGGATCTGAGTCCCCAGCCTTGCCTAAACTCTTGCTATTTGATTCTGCTTCCCTTACCCCCAGGATGCATTTCTTCTCAAGGTCTAACTGCAAGTAGATGAGAAAAATACTGAAGCCATGTACAGACCCAGCAGAAACTGGTGTTGTGATCAGCTAGCAAAATCTGCTGCAAGAACAGGAGTTAGGGAAACAACATGAGTTACTGTTATTGCTGTCCTAGACCTAGAACAATGATGCCATCACCTGCTGGGGTTCTGAAATTGCATTGCCAAATTTCTTGCTTGAGTTCTCTGGCCTTTGAATGCATCAAAATATTCATCTGCCCCACATCCCATAGGATTCAGCCCCAGATGTTGGGTTAATTTCTCTTGCTTCTCAGTTTGTTTTTGTTCCTCAAAGGTGGAAATTAGTCCCAGACAAAAGATAGCTGAGAACTGAAGTCTATTGAGTTATGACCAAACCCAAGGTCTTTGATAACTTAATTATAGTGTTTTATGGCCTCAGGGGTTGTCCTTGTTCTCTCTCTAATTCTGTGAATCTTCTCACTGGTGATGATAAGGATTGAAACCAAAGATAATGGTTTGGTTTTTGTTTTTGTTTCCTCTTGCAGAGGAAGAAAAAGAGGAGAATCCCAAAAAGCAACATGAAGAATTATTGAGGACCCTCCCTCCTAGGTTTGCCTCTTCCTAGGACACTTATGACTATCTGGATATAAGCAGTAAAGGAGAACATACCAGAGTACAGGGGCTTCCTCAGGCAGCATAGGTATGAATTTTGGCATTTCCAAGTATCAGCTGTGACTGTGGAAAACCTACTTAAATCTTCCTTTCCTCAAGTTTCTTAAGGATAATAACAGCTCCTACCACAAAGGTAGTTATGAGGATTAAATGAAAACATTTATGTAAAACACTCAGAATACTAGTTAGAATATAATTGAAACTCAATAATTCATTTAGTACATGTCAGATATGGTGCTGGGGATAATACATTATCTCATGTAATCTGAGACTTTAAGATGGGCTCTGAGAAGCCCAGTTTAACCATGAGAAATGTGAGGCACAGAGAGGTTAAATATATTGTTGAAGGTGACACAGATAAAAAATGACAGAGCCAGGATTCAAACCATATAAATGCTTCATTCAAGGAGCATGTGGGACAGCTCTCTCAGTTCAGAGGAGGTAGACTGGTAAAGGTTAAATAAAACTGGAAGATAGACCAGAGATATAACACCACTAGCTATTGAGTCTTAGGTACATCATTTCCCTCTCTGGACCTTGCAGCTGTTGGCTGTGAAATGAAAATGTTCTAGGTCTGAGAGTAAATAGAACAACTCTGGCCCTCCAAGCACTCAGCAGGACCTCTCCAGCAGTGCACCTCTTCCTAGAAACAGCCCCTAAATGGCCAGTGTGATACTTGGTTTTCTCCCTCAGCTAGAGGTTCTTTCCCCATGGGCTACAGGGAGAACTTTTGCCCCACAGAAAAGAAGATGTAGCAGCTGGGAGAGGCTGCTTCTTGACTTCTTAAATTTCCTCTCTAGTTCTCCAGCCAAGATAGAAGCATCTCTCATATCAACTCCAGAGTCCGGAATGTTTAGCAAATAAGGAGGCACTCCACTAATGTTTAGGGGATTTGGTTAAAATAAATATTACATGGAAATGCAAATGATATGGTACAATATGCCTACCTAATTAGCAGAAACAGAGCAAAGCAAGGGAGCATTTGCTCTGGAAAAGATTCTTTCATACTCAGATCAGAGTCCCAGGGTTGGCCTGAGCCCTGTCCCTCCATCCTCCTCTGGCAGAAGTCTGTGCGATGCCTTCCTTCTGAACCCAACTTTCAGAAACCTGGGATCTCTATCGTCCCCACAGAAAAGGAATTTATCAAAATGTTCACAGCATCCTGAATTGAGAAATCAGCTGCCCAGAGTTCATGATCAATATGTTGTCTCTGGGTGATAAAGAGTTTCATTGGGATGTTTTCCTCCTGCTCCCTTCATGGTTCAGAGCTCCCAGAGATCGGGGTAGGCTAAGCCATCAGGTGCTCTGATCCCAAGACTTCATCCTCAGAGCCTCGCAGCCCACTAGGATGCACAGTGCCCAGCAGAGCCTATGATACAGCCCCTACTCACCAGTCATTCAGCCCACTTGCAGGGGAGACTGAGCAAATAAGAGATTTCACCTCTGCAGGACTTGGGTGTGGGGTGGGCATGCCATCTTGTTTGTCTCAGTTCTTTCCAAGCTGTTATCAAGCACAGATGTTAGTGTAAGTTAGTTCCCTGTTACATTAAAATTCACCTGCCAGCCTCTCCTCTTAGCTCTTGCTTTGGAGGACATGTACTGCTGAGATGCCACACTGCTTTGTTCATTTGTTTCCTCAAAATTTTCCCCAGCATGGGGCTGTCTTCTGGCTAGGGGCATAACCTGCCACTCACTCATCTTCTTCTTCCCACACCTGCAGGTCTCCCCACTCCACCCTCCCCCATTCAGAGTCAATCTCTGTGCCTGTAATGTCTACATTGATGATTGCCCTGCCCCCTGCCCAGGGACCTTTTATCTGGCAACTTCCTGGGGGTGCTGAAAAGCCCAAGAGTGGGGCTGCTTCTGGCGTTTAATAGCGGCCACCCAACCTCAGTGCTCCAATGTTTGACTGTTGACATATAGATGACAGAAGATCTTTGGTCACTTTATGGTTCTGGACACCTCCCCTACCACTCACCTTCCCGTGACTGAGTGCTTATAACTCCTGGGCCTGTGGTCAACCAAATGAGCCAGAGAGATGCTAGGAGGGTTGAGGGTAGAAGACAGGGTTGCAAAGCCAGCCATGGAGTGATATCTGGCACGTCATTAACATTCTAGAGAGAATGGGGACTGCAAGGTTTTCCTCACCGTGCCGTGCATGCATGTATGTGTGTGTGCATGCACGCACATTGGAAGGGGGTTGATTTTCATGGTGCTAGGTCCTGAACTACAGGTCAAGTGCTAAAAAAGAAACCAAGGATTATTATGTTGGTCAGTTATCTCCTAAAATTCAGTAGTTTACAACAGCCATGTCTTATTTTTCCTTCCACTTCTGTAGTTTTCCTGGGGGTTGGCTGATCGAGGCTGCGTTCTGCTCCATGTGCCTGCCATTCTCCTTCAATCAGTTTGCTAGTGAGTGCATGTTCTCATGGTGACAGCAGAGGCACAAGAGATCAAGTAGAAATATGCAAAGTCCACAGTGAGGCCATGATGAGGGTGTGGATGCAGGGAGGAGTGAAGAATTAGAGACAACAATTCAATATACCACACTTATACCTATTACATTTGCCCATTTCCGCTGTATCCAAGCCAAGAGAGATAAAACTACTAACCCCTCCTAGATTTTAGCTTCTCTCCAGGATCCTCCTTTTTGATTAGCCTACAGGAGAGGGCACGCCAGGAACCTTGGATTAAAGCAACACATGTCTGTGGAGATGTCTGTGTCCTTTGGTCAAGGATGTTCAGTGCCTGGGCTCACAGACTTCCCTAATGCGGTTGGCAGGGCACCTGGAAAATGCACCTGGAAAATGGGCAAGGTGACGGGTGATAGATTCTAGTCCCTGCTTGCCCCATCTAGCAACACCACTGTAGGCAAGTAATTTTAGTTCATTTTAATCTTTGGTCCTGGGAGTGGAGGAAAGAAAATCTCAATTTTCTCAATGGTCTCAGCCTTGGGGCTAAGAATTTAGTATTCCACCTCTTCCCTCTCTCTTCCTGTCTTGATTATCAATACCCCTTGGCATTGTTTGCGCTGGAAATCTCTGAAGTCTTTGTGCATTCTGTGTGTGTGTGTGTGTGTGTGTGTGTGTTGGGAAGTTGCTATTTGCCCATATTTGGCTATCCAATATCTGAATATATATTCTATGTTTGGGGCATCTCCTGCCATGTGTATTTCACTTTTTTTCAGCCTTTCTTGAAATGGATTGAAATGGATTGAAATATGGCATAGCTATCAGACCCACGGCTGACTAATCACAAGCACCTATCCCAGACTTCCTGATGTGAGCTGATGCACAAAGAGCAAGGACAGGAATGGGACTGCTCTGGAAGTTGTCTTCCCAGGAAGTGGCCTGGCAATGGGGCTGATGGTGCATCCAGGTGTCCAGTGTGGCAGGGTAACCTGCTGTATCCACTGGGTGATGATGGCAGTAGAGGACTGAATTTGTGGCCTAGTTTTGGCTGTGGTGTGGCTACTCAATTCTTTTTGTTCCAGGCAATTTTCTAAACATGGTTCTTATCGTATTCCTGAAAATCAGTTATATTCCCAATATCCCGTGAATAAATTCATTCCCTGGCTAGTGTCAGTTTCAGCTGCTTGAAACCAAGAACCCCGAGGAATTTGTCTTCTGTTCTGCTGTCTAATCACCCCTTTAAGAATGTAAGACTGCAAAGGAGAGAGTTTGAGGCCTGTATCTCTTAGGAACTGCCTCAGGAGCAGAGATAGTATGGCCAGCTGCCTCTGTTACTTGATCGCTTGAGCATGAATACTTAAAATTTTGGTTGGGAGTAGCTTCTCTGAGTTTCCTGTGCAAAGTAAAACTTTCCAGTTGGATTCTTTTCCAAATGACTGAGGGTTCCCTAAGGAAGAATCAACTTGCAACTGCTCTGTGCCCCTTTTAGTCAAAGAAGCCATTAAAACATCTATGATTGATCTGAAGGGGACGCTTGGGCTGCATCCAGCAATAGTGATCACCTACCCTCTGTTACCCTGACACGAGACTGCCCTCCCTGAAGGAATACTACTTAGGTCACAAATAGTGTTATGAGAGAAGGAGCTTTCCAAAGGCTATATGCCATTATGAGAGTGTGAGTTCATCAAGTCCCTCATCCCTATCTTAGTCCTACCTGGAAAGACGACACCAGTAGAGAGAAGACCTTTGGTCTTGCTCTGGATCCTGGTAAGGGAGGATGGTAGGGTCTAGAAGAAGTTAGGAAGGACTCAGAGGTTACCCCCAAGCTTTGGTATACCCATATTCCCAAGCTTTGGGTATATGCAATGAGCAGCCACTTCCCCAAAGTCTTCCCAACCCTAAAATGAGAACCTCCCCTCTCTGTTTCAGAACTCTGCAGCAGGAGGTATTTGCCAGCCCGTTTTCCAGTGCAGTGTTTTAAAACAGGGGTGAGATTAGCACTTGGGGTGTGACAATTCATTGTGCAGGACTACCCTCTGCAATGTAAAACGTTTAACAACCTTGATCTCAGCCCACTCAATGAAAGTAGCTTGCCAGTTGTTATGTCAACCAAGAACTTCTAAGCCATTTCTACATGCCCCCCAGGGGTGGTACCACACCCGTTGAGAGCCAGTGAGTTTAGGAATTAAAGGAACCTTTGGACAAATGCAAATAGTGCATTGAGTGTTCTGAGATTTTCTTAACTATTAATACTAAATCACAATTGAGACTGTTAGACTCTCAGTACCGGAAAAACAAGATCCTTTGCTCTAATGAGGCATTGAAAAGGTTAATTTTGATAGGAATGCTTGAGGATAAAACTCTCAGATCAGAACCTACTCAGTGGACAGACTTTAGTGGGGATGAAAGGTGAGAGGACACAGATAAAAGGCCTGACTACCCAGGATCTATGGGTGCCATGCAGTGAGGTAGAAGTCCAGATGGGGAGACAGAGGGGAAAGGCAATCTCACACAAGATAGCCCCCTTTCCCATTTTCAACAAACTCCCTGCAAAGCCTCCCTTGGTGACTGATATATATATATATATGCAAAGACTACAGAACAACAAACATGTTTTGGCCATCAAAGCCTTATATCTAGAGGCATGTCCAGGAGCTGCCATGGTGGTCAGAACAGTATAGTCAAAACTGCGATGACAAAAATCCAGACTAGGCAAGTCTGCTGTGTGATTGAATGTTTAATTTCCCAAATACCTTCAGCAAAACAGGAGGTTCAGTTTGCAAAAGTACTGTCATAGACTCAATGATTGTGTCCTCCACCAATTCATATGTTGAAACTTAATCCCCATTATGATGGTATTTAGAGGTGGGATCTTTGGAAAATGTTTTGTGTTCAGGTTTTAATTTATAACGCAACTAACTGATGAAACCAAAAAGTCAATGCCACTGAAAGAAATTATTAATGTTACTCACAGTTCCCCTAGAAACAAGAGTCGGGCTCACCATGTGGGGCCACAGGCATCCAGAAGCAGAAGCAGGAGCGAGGGAAACATTTAGACCACTCTCCTTATTGGGTTTTCCATGGGAAGTAACTACCTTAGGGTTAGTTATTTTGAACAATTTTGATGGGCTTTGGGGTATAGGGGTGGTTCCTAGTTACCTGTCTTCTGGCTCTGAGATGATTAAAGCAGAGAAATATTGCCTGTTGGGAAGTTCAGGACAAATAAAGAAAGTATGGTTCTGGATTAGTTGTTTGTATATCAAAGGCATGCTCCCAGTTGAGTCCTTTGCTCTCTCTAAAAAATTGGTTAGCCCCACTGGGAATAGGGAAGTCTTCCCCAAAAGACAAGAAAGGTTATTTAAGATGTCAAAACATCATAATATATAGAAAATTTAAAAAAAAATTAAAAATTATTAATATAGGAGGTGATTAAGTCACAAGGGCAAAACGTTAACGAATGGGATCAGTGTCCTTATTAACAAAGGCCCCAGAGAACTCCCTTGTCCCTTCTGCCACATGATGACAGACAGAAGATGCCTTCTAGGGAATGGGCTCTCGCCAGACTGAATCTGCTAGTGTGTTGGACTTCCTAGCTTCCAGAACTGTGAAAACTAAATTTCTTTTGTTTATAAGCCACCCGGTCTATGTGATACTGTTACAGCAGCCTTGAAAAGGCTAAGACCAGGCTAAGACCCTCTGTGTGCTGGAGCAAATCTAGACCCTCAGCATACCCAGATGGAGAAGACAAAGCTGATGTCTTCATATGTCTTACTCTCTAGTGGGCGTAGCAGGTATGTCAACAAAGCATTAACTACATTGTGATAAGTTTAAGATTATGCATAAATCAGAGAGAAAAGGGGGAAGAGATACTGGGACAGCCTTTATAGGAAAGTTTTGAATGAGAGATACATTTTGAAGTCAAGCAGGGCTGGATAATCCAGGCAAAGAGTATGGCATACAAAAAAGAGTAATGCGTAAAATTATGTGTGTGTGGAGGGGAGGGGAAGTGGTCCTAGAGGGGAATGAGCTGTTTGGAAACTACAGTTGGGTTTTGTTTTTGTGTGTGTGGGTTTTTGTTTTTGTTTTTGTTTTTGTGTTTGTTTGTTTATCATTGTGTTAGTCAGTTCTGGCTGCCATAACAAAATACCAGACTACATGGCTTAAACAACAGAAATTTATTTTCTCATAGTTTTGGAGGCTGGAAGTCAATTTCTGGTGAAGACTCTCTTCCTGGCCTTCAGGCAGTTATTCTTTTTTTGTTGTTTTATTCAGACAGTTACTTCCTAGCTAAGTCCTTACCTAGTCTTTCCTCTGAGTATACATGATGAGAGAGAGAGAGCTCTCTGGTGTCTTGTCTTATAAGGACACTAATCGTAACTAATTCTATCAGGTCAGGGCTCTACTCTTATGACCTCACTTAACCTTAATTATTTCCTTACTTCAAATACAGCCACAAGTGGGGAGTTAGGGCTTCAGCATATGAATTTGGGGTAGAGGACACAAATGTGCAGTCTCTAACAATCATTAATATGTTTGTCTTTATCATTTCGCCCAAACGGGTCTGGCCTATATCACTTGGTATCTTTTGATATTCTTCTTACTCCAGGAAAGCTCCCCTGTAAGGCAGTGAGACAGGCGTTTCCTCTCCTTTCTCTCCCCCTACCCTGACACCTCCCTTCCTCATACAATTCACAGGGTCACAGATGGTGGCCCATGCAGATCAGAAAGCCACTTTATGGAAATGATGGAAAGGCCACTGTCATTTTCACTAGAAATGTTGCCACTTGAGTCCGAGTAAGTAGGTAGCTGAGAGATCCATATGTTTCCATACATGCTCTCCTCACGTCTTAGCCCACTCACCTGTGGTCTAGCATAACAGTGGTGACTGGAAGTCTTGGGATTGATTACTATTTCATTCCTGATAGTTGTTTCACCAGAAAGTCAGCTGGGTGTGTTGAACTCCATGTTGACCAAAACTCAAACCACACTCACTCTTGAATTAAGACCCAGAAAGAAGTATTTTGAGTTGTGAGGCCTGTGGTGTGGAGAGAGGGTCAAGAGTGGGATTTGAACTCCAGTTAGCATCACCATCCCTTGCCTACTCTGTGACTTTGGGCAAATCGCTGGACCACCCCCCTCCCCCGCCAAAGGCTCTTCCACCCTGAGATAATAAAATAGGGAAATTGAAACCTATTTCATTGCTTTGTCTGTAATCAAACACGATGAGGCATGTGAAAGCACTTTGTCAGGTGTAAAGCTCAGTCTCAGAGTGTATCACAGAGACCAAGAGGAAGGGGAAATTGCCCTGGAAATGCCCGGCATCCCAAATGAAGGCAGCCCATTAGCACAGCCTTGTTTGTGCCACAGGAGAGGCCTCTGGAAGCCCTTCATTCCTAATTACCCTTAGATAATGAATGAATACAATGGTAAATGTTATTAGAATAATTTGCTGTTCATCAAGAACAAGGGACAATTAGAATAATTCCCTATTAGTATTCACCTGTCCCCTAGCCATCGATGCTCCCACCACCTTTGGCTCCCAGAGCTCCCGTTACCAGAACAGGAGCCTCCTCTCCAGCACCAGGCTGCATCCAGCAGGGTGATTAGGCAAAGGAAGTTATTGGCTATGTAATTAACTATGTAATTAACTCAGAGTGTTGAATGCAATCAGCGCCTAATCTAATAGAAATGTGTAATTAAATTGTGTCTTTAATCCCTGGGAAAATCTCTGGATTTGGGTGTAGGAATCAACCTGGCAGGGCGTCCCCCAGGTCTCCATTATCTTCAATTAGACAATTAATTGACATTCAAGTTACCTTTCTCATTCAAACCTAATTGAATTTTTCCCTACTCCCCAGGAGGTAGAATGTGTTTGTAAAGATGCTTTCTCCATTCACTGCCTAGAGAACCCACAGCAAAGCGGTCATCACCTATCTTCCACTGCTGCTTACTTAGATATTAGACACCAGCAAGTGTCCCCTTTAAGAGATTGATTGGCACTTTGCTTTTTCCTTGGTATCTTTGTATCTAAACAGCGGTAACTGGCTGGAGAACAGCTTAATCCATGACTAATGATTTTTCCCTCTTTATTGCCTGCAGTCGGGCAGTTGTCACCAACACCTCCATTTTACCTTCCAGCTCTCCTTTCACTGTTCCTGATGCAGATGCATCCTTCCTAAATTCCCTCCAGGCCCCCGGTGCCCCACCCCAGCACCTCCTGAGCACTGCTCTGTCCTGCACCTATCTCCCTCCTCAGACTGAGCTCCAGGAGAGCTAACAGCAGTGATTTGTCCATTGTCCAGGATCTACAAAGACAACACTCACAATGCCAGAACCCTAACAGCCTCCCCAGGCCTGGCTTTCCCCTGGGGCGCAGAGAGCAAGGAACTGGGAAGTGAGATGGAAGTGTGCGGAGAGACATGGAGACCCAGAATAAAACGGACAGAAAGAGGATGGGTTACAGAATGACAACTGGAGAAGAGGAGGGAAAGGAGGGAAGGAGGGACAGATGAAATCGGCTGCAGAGAAGGGGAGGTAGAAAGAGAAAAGAGAGGCCTATAATAAAAGCAAAGGCCCAGAGAGCAAGAGACAAGGGAAGGGAACCAGAGTGGAGAAGATGAGAGAGAGGCCTGCGTTTAATAGAGCTGTCCTCAAGGACACAGAGCCAGCGAGCAAGCAAGCCAGCGCCAGCTATTCCAGAAGGATCTTGTGAAAGGCTTGAATATCAAACTGAGGCTCCAACTGAAGCAGAAGCCTCCAACCGCACTGTACACCTGATAGCCTAATCTGAAATGAGAATCTCGGGGGAGGTGTAGCCATTCTTAAAACACCTTCTTCTTTTTTTTCCTTTTTTTAAAGCAAAAAAATAAAACTTTCCCCATCCGCTCTGGCTTTGGAAGTTTAACAAAAGTGCATCCATTCAGAGACATCACTTATCTCCAGTGGCAATCAGCTTAAATATGTCCCATTAACAAGCCGCCTGCTACTGTACATCAGCGCGTGTTGTACCAACAGAGTCGAGTGTGGGTAACACACTAGTAATTGCTTGTCTGTTTAAAGAAACTTCAGTTCCTAGAGAGGGGAGAGGGAAAGCGAGAGCCAGGGAGAGAGAGCATGTATGGCAGAGGGAACCTACACCCTGAGCTGCAGGTGAACTCTGATAGGGACAGGGATCCTGGGGAGACCTGGGCCCTGGATAAGGTCTCGGGCCAGTGCTCTGAGGCATGGCTGGAAAGGCATTTTCTCAGCGTTGCCAAGAACTGGCAACTTGGAAGGATTGTGGAGAGGAGTCTGTTCTCACTCAACTACAGGGTCAGATTGGGTGATGTGAGGACAGAGGTCAAGAGATCAGGGACTACTGACCCCAAACATCTCCCCTATTTACCTGTATTGCTGAGAATTCCAAAATTATTTACTGATCTTCTGATTATGCATTGACCTTTTTCTTACAATCATTTAAACAAATGTTACATTTGCCAGGGATATTTAAGTATGAAATTATCTGTATGTGTGTCTGATCTTCAGCATAGACACTGTTTCTGCTTTCTTCCTATACTGTCTAACCCAGGGCTGGGGGAGTGGTGAATCCTCAATTCATGTTCAGTGAGTGGAATGGTAGACCCACAAAGGTTAAGTGAAGCATGAGTTTCAGGCTCTTCCTGCTTGTCAGACACAGAGATAAGCTATCTGGGCCCTTTATCTCATTTGCTTGCTATTAAAATGCCTTGAGAAAGAGGTTCAAAATGTAAAGGGATTTGCCCAAGGTCACAGCCCTAGTGAGAGGTAGAGTTGTCCTTCAGCTCCCTGCAGACCACGTCCACTGAGCCTGATACCCCATGCACAGGGGCCAGCTGTAGAGACAGAAAATAGAGCTCGTCTGTGCCTTCCGCTTCTCAATCAGTTCCGTGTTAGTGGGTGACCTGGATGTTTCTGCTGTTGCCTTCCTGCTCTGTAAAATCTGAAGCCATTCCCTGTTTTGGGCTCGAGCCTTGGAACACCGATACTATCAAAGGGAGAGAGAATGAAGTACATGGGGGGTGTCCTTACTGTCTGCCCCCTTCTCCCTGGTAATAAAGCCCTTCATTCAGTAGGTGGCATTGTGGTGCATGCACTGAGCTTAAGGAATGAGGGAAAAAATGCCCCTCCCCTCCATTCTAGTGCTTTCTTTCACTAAAAAGTAGGAGACCTAGGGCAGGTCTTTGAACCCCTGGGTGCTTTCAGCTTCCCTATGTGTGAAACAGAGATGTTAATATCCGCCTTTCCAACACTGCAAGATGATTCTTCTAAGGATCAAATAGTGCAATGAGCATGGTAATGCTTTTGAATGCACAGCTTTTCGTTTTGTATTTCTAAGCATATTCATATCCATTAGGTTTAAAGACTAAAACTAAGGATGGAATGCCACTATAGGCATAGAGGAAGGACTCTTTGTGTCTTGGCAGACTGTTTACAGTTTATCCTTAAGGATAACCATTCAGTTGTTTTAAGGAAAAGGCTTGGCTTTCAATAAAAACACTCATGACTTTCAGGACATAAAATGTGCTTTGGATGTCACAAGTTTGTTTGAATTTCACTCCAGGGAGCCTAGCTCAGTAAACACTTTCATGTGTAGGCAGCACCCTTAATCAAGCCAGTGAATCTTAACCTAACCTTCACAATAAAAGTATAAATAGAACCCTGATTAAATAATTGTTATTTTCCTGCTGAGAATCTCAGTTGGGATTCTGTCTTTACTGTAATATGTTATGCAAATGCTATATACAGCCTGTATACGTCTCCTTTGCAGCAAACTGCATCTTTGACTGCATGACACAGGGCTAGGAATCAGAGACTAGGGTTCTAGTCATTGTTCTGCCAGTTACTCACTGTGTGACCTTGAGAAAGTTGCTTAATCTTCCAGAGCCTCAAAGACTTTGTTTTGTACAAAGGAGATCAAGGGCTCACACTCATTTATTGGCCCCTCCCCAACCATGGAGTCCATGTTTTCAAAAACATCTACTAATCTGCATTTATTACATGATAATTAATTCATTTCCCCAAGTCTAAAAATCAAAGGCATTTGTAACTGGTAGCCAGAGATTCTGATCAGACTTATATAATCGGAATTAACACACTGAGCTGAGATAATTCCAACTAAAAGCAAAGAAGTGTGACACTTTAGTTTGTCATGTAGCCTCATGATGGATAGATGGAGGAAATGCATTAGGCTTTTTGAAATATTAACAATAACTTACCAGGTTCAATCCCTACTTGTACCCAACCTCAAAGGTCGGTGTAAACAGGTGGGGGAATCACTGACATGCCTATTCACTCTGAGTTCCTCTCTGGCTCTCAGAGTCTAGGATGCATTCAATGTGGGAATTTAAGAAGGTGTTGTACCCGAGTTTTCGCGTCTAAGAGACCACCAAGGAGCCAACACCGATGCAATCACATGAGGGTTTATTTAACAAGCTGAAGCTTGGGCCCAAGTATACCACAACAGCGGAGTAGGGACTTGGTCCCTGAACCAGATTACAGTCAGAGTTTTTAAAGGCAGAGTAGGGGTGGACTCAGTGGTAGGTGAGGACAAAGGGGATTATGGATGATGTAAGTCTCTAAGGAATTTTGGAAGCAAGGTCTCCAGGACCTTGAGTGGCTAGCTATTGTTGGGAGAAAGGTTATTTATCACCAATAGTAAAAATCTTCTCTGAGACCCTTTAGATGTATATCAGTGAGTCATATGCTTGGGAATGATTGCTGACACTATCTTGGAGGTTTAGAGATGAAGTTTCCTAAAGTAGACTTATAGGATACTGGTTGGACCTATTGGAGTAGGGGTCAGTCAGGCTAGGATTGTCCTTAGCAAAACCTCAAGGTGAGGGCAGTTGAGTCCCCAGGGGAGAGCTACTCTGTCTGTTTCAAGGGTTTGTCAGTAGGTAAGGAATTTTAACGATTTTCTTCTGCCTCTGTTTCCCACATCAAAGGTATACAGCCAACAAGTTGTCCCCAACCTCATGGAGCTTACATTCTAGTGAAGGGGGAGATGGACAAAAAATAAATATGTAAAACAAAATTATAAGTAAATTATAAGGTATATTAAAAGGTGATAAGTACTTCAGAAAAAAATAAGATGGTGGGGGCAAGGATTGGTAGGTCAAAGATGCAATTGATAGGGTAACATCTGAGCAGAGTCTTGAAGGAAGTGATAAAGCAAACCATGCATGTTTAAAAGGGAAAAAGCATTTCGGACTGAGGTAGCATTAGGTGCAAAGGCCCTGAAGTGGAAACCTGCTTACCATGCTCCAAGACTTGTAAGAAGGTCAGAGAGCTGGAGCAGAGTTAACCAGCTTGGTGGTCAGGAATAAGCCCAGAAAGGTAAGGGAGCAGCTCATATAGGACCTATTGGTCACTGTGAGGACTTTGGCTTTTACTCTGAGTGAGATGGGAGCCATGGAAGTTTGGGTGCTTGGCTGTTATGGAGTGACATGATCCGACTAAAGTTTTAAAGGGATCAGCTGTTTATAGTGAATTGAAAATGGACTGTGGAGGGACAAGGGTGAAAACAAGGAGACCAGGTTAGGAGGCTCCTGGTGTGGGCAGTCCAGAGATGACAGTGACTTGAACGTAGGTGATAATGCGGGAGGTGATAAGAGGGGCCCATTTCCGAAGGGCCTCAGGACTTGCTGGTGGATTGGATGCGATGTATGGTAGAAAAAGGGGAAGTCAGCATTTTGGAGTTCATGACCTATTGATATATACTCTGCACTCTAATAGGGTTACTGCATTTATATATACAATAATATATTGTAAGCATATAATGTAGAACTTTGTAGAAGATCCCATGACTTATGATTTTACATATATTCCCCTGGATCTCCAGGAAAATCACTTAAATAAAATAGTGTGTGAGAATATATGAGGCAGTGTGAATTCTGTGGACAAATGATGTACTGTGTTATACCTTACTTTGCAAAAAGTGGTCGGAAAAGCCCATGCAAGTGACAATGCTGAGGGGTTAGCCCTCCACTCGAGACAGTTTAAGATGCGGGAGGGGGTTCCTGGTTTTCATTCCTCTTAGGATCACTTTGACTCCACAAATCCTGAATGTGCATGGAAAGTGAAATGATCCTGAGAGCCTTCTGATGAAACAAGGTTTAGGAAAACTAGCCCCCTTGTTTGTAAGGGGAAGACATAAATGGTTCTCAGCTCCCTACTGAGCACAGAGAAGAAACAGACTGAAACTAAAGTGTAGCTCAACCACCATAAAGTCTTCTTGGAACATGGCAGGATGTCAGTCAGTGAAAGATGAGGTCAGACCTCATCTTTACAAAGAGGGATCTACAGAACCCTGTGTCCAAGGACTGCCAGCAGATGTTACCTGAATAAATTGTATGGTGCGCATACAAGTTTGTGGAAAAACTGGATTGACCAAGATTACTTGGTTTTCCTTACTTTTGAAAGTCTTTAATATGCTAATGCTAAGGTTTCTAATAGAATTAGTTTAGTATGAAGAATTTGCTAAATATTTGAGATCAGGGAACCCTGTTCATCCCCTTGAGTAATACCTCATTTTGAGAAATGCTGATCTAGATCCTAAGAACAGTCCTAGGATGAAAAAGTAGTAATAATCGTTAAAAGCAGGAACATTTTCTATTCAGAATAGATTGTTTGCTATTCCTGCCTGGAGGTAGATTAATAGATGAGATAGCGTTACTCTGAGACACCAATTTAATGGTTCTTTTCATTTATATTAAATCCAACTAATTTTTGAGCTCTAACTATATGCCAGACCCAGAGGTCTGGTTTAGATAGAATTTGCATCTCCACAAAATCCTCGGAGTTCCATGCAGGAGGCAAACAACACAGGAACACTTAATTTGGCATGCAATTTGTAAATGCTATCTTGATTGAATGTATAAAGGAGCTAACAGACACAAGTTTAGAGAAAGAATACAGCAGAGCAGGTGGAAATGTGGTGGATCTTGGAACCAGCATCCATGGGTTTGAATTTTACCTTGCCTGCTATAGTTTTGTGACTTCTGGGTAGCTGGTATAACTATGCCAAGCCTATAATGTAAATTAAATAATGCAGGGTTGCTTGAGAGGGTTAAAGGACATAAATCTATATGCAAACTGGCCTATAGTAGGTGATTAATAAATGGTGTCTATGTATTTCTATTAATAGCAATAATAAATGAGTAGAGCAATGCCAACAATATTTTGGTCTGGACATTATGGTAAATATGGTTTTAGAAAACTTATTAAAAGGAATTGACATTTAATTGCTTCAAGAATAAAATATATGAAGCTAGATAAGAGAAATTCAGAGGACAACAAAAGGAGGAGACTCAGGTGGGAGTTACGATGTGACAACGGTGGGTCAGATTATGAAGACAGATACGTGCCAAGCCTAGAAGTTGAGACAGGCTGATGTATGCCCTGGAGTCCATTGGTGGTTCTTAAAGAAGTGGCACAATCAAGGTACATGAAGATGCACCAGGACCACCTTCTCTTGCTGAGGAACAGATGGTACCGGTTCCACACGCTTTGATCATTTGAGAGTCAATGGTGTCTCAGTGCTCCATGTATGGTCCACTAAAATTTAAATTGAGAAAGCAGCCCACATTTGGTGATTCTGGGCCCAGACCCACCACACCTGCCTCCCCAAACCTTAGAATAAGTGCTTTCATATTGTGTTGTCTGGAATTTTAAAGCAGTGAAGTCATTAATTCAGGAGTTCCACATTAAGTTGATTCTTGTTTCTTATAATTTTAAAATACTTTATTCTAGATCAAAACTGCAATAAACACACACACACACACACACACGGGCGAGCACACACACATATACACTATTCAAATGTTCCGTATGCCAAATGAAAATACACAGGAGCGAACCAACATGTACAATTGGGCTGCTACATTAGCATGGCTTTATGCAGATCTCAGAATAAAGCTTCTTACACTGTCTTCTGCATTTAAATTCTTATAGTTATATCAGTGATTAGCACAGTTGTAGCTCAATACCATTTGTGCTTTTTAATTTAATTTAATTTAATTTTACTCTATTTTATTTTAATTCAGACCTGCATATATTTGTTCAGGTAAAATTGTATGGTCAAGTACATTACTACTTATTCACTGATATTAGGATTTTCCTGACACTGTACAACCAACACAAAATATAGAAGTTGTATCCTGAGATGCATGTGACTGCACATGTCATCCATAATCCTGGTTTAAGATTTTAGAGTTCATTGAACTTTCACACTGGGTTGAATTTATATTAAGTAAATGATAAAAATTTAAGTTCATAAATAAGTATCTGTAACAAAATATCATTCTCTGTTTTGTGTGTTATGATTCCACATTAAATTGTCCTTGGGAAGAAAGGAAATTTTTTGCTGAAAAATAGAAGTTAACAAAATTATTTTCCTGACTGTACTTCTTCTCTAGTACCTGTGACTAAAAGTGATACCCTATAAAAACATAGGAAGGGAAATCTGATGATGGCAGAGCCTGTGTGTAACAACATAGACTCCACAGAAGGGCAGATGACTTCCCCCTGGAATCCCTACACTTTCTCATAATGGTTTGTTCTCAGTGTATTGAAGGATAGAATTTAATGGCTCTTGCTGCACTAAAACTTGTGACTCCATATTTTACTAGAGACTCTAGCTAGTCAAGGGAAGAGGAAACTGTATCTAGTTCTTTATTTAACACACACACACACACACACACACACACAACTGCACATTGAACGGGCTTTTACATGATAACCCCACAAGGTGCATTTAAAGTCCTGCACAGAGGCAGGCCCAGTTGTCTCAGTGCATGCACCATCTCATGTCAGAAGTAAATACTATTGCACCAAGCTGTTTACTGCTGGAAAGTGATATTTACAGGTCTCAGTAGGTGAAGCTTTCTTCCTGGCTTTGTGGTGCTTTATGCAGCTGGGATAAATGAGAGCGGATTTCTAGGCTCTAGCCAAATGGTATTTATGACAAAGCTAATACACAATGCAGTAGAGATTTTTCAAGCACAATCTCTATCCCAGAGCAAAGCTGAAAAAACAAACAAAACAAAACAACAACAACAACAACAAAAACACCCAGTTACTCTTCCCATTCTACAGATGAAAAAGAGAATTTACTGCATATCTCAGTAATGGCTGCTTGTTTGAAATGGCACAGTGAGTGGAAAGAGAAACTTTTTAGTCAGACAAACACACGATCAGTTTTCAGTTCTGCACTCTCTAGTCATTGCAGTTAAACAAGTTATTAACCCCACTGAGCCTTAGTTGCTTTGTCTGCGAAATGGGACTGAAACACAAGTCATTGATAACTGGATAGAAAAGATCAAATGAGGTAACAACTATTAAGTTCTCTACACAGAGCCCAGAACAGAGGTAGAACAAGAAGAATACATGCTCTCTCCTGATAACCTCCCCTTGCTCATATTTCCAGGCTGAATAACTGGACAGTGTGCAGATTTGCTTGTGAGGGATTAACAGATACGAATTACCATGTAAGCTGGTCTGCAATAGGCACGTCATGAATGGGGGCTAATACAATTCTACTAATGGAAATAATACATGAACAAAGCAACGTTGATGTAATTTTTTACCATCTTGTACAGAACTGGGAAGGTCACAACCATAATGTATGTAAAGTATCTCCTTTTTTTCTCTTTTCTTTTTTTTTTACTAGTTAGGCAGCTCCTTGCTAAAAGTTACATATGACATATTTGGACAGAACATGGCTGAGTGTCAAACCCCTCCTCAGAGTGGGCCGCTGTGTCCAAACTCTGTAGAGAAGGTGGGGTCTGAACTGACCCTTGAAGGAGGGGAAGAGTGGGAGGAATGGAAAGAAAGGAGAATGCATTTCAGGTGGAAGACGCAGCAGGGGCGAGTCCTGGAGATGAGAACGAGACAGATATGTGAAGAGGCATGGGGCAGCTTCTGGCTTTTTATTAGAGCACAAGGGTAGTATCCAGCAGCAGAGGACACAGGGCACATCCCAGCACATGGGGAGGGCCCTGAGAGCCAGCTGAGGTGTGGGGCTTTATTTTACAGCAGCAGGGACCCACTGCAGATTCCTAAGCATGGAAGCGTCAAGATGGAGAAGACAGATGAGCAGACAAGTGAAGGGAAAGGATTCTGGATGGACTGGAAGACAAGGAGATTGAAACCAAAGAGACCAGTTAATGAGTAAATTGCATTTCAGAAAAAACAGCAGTGAGGGCATGCATCAGGGCATCACAGTTACCGGTAAGAAGGAACAAAAGAAATAGATGCTTGGAGGAAGGTGGTGAGAGTTTCCAACAGCCCAGTGCAGCCTCTGAGGGCCCTGCTGAAATGAGGTGATGTGACTCACTGGACCAGGAGAGAGGCACAGAGGGCAGGGGACTTGGAGGTGTCTGACATCAGAATTGCGATCCATTGGTTTTTGCAAATGTTTAATTTCCTCCCTGTCTCCTAAAAAGGGAAGACTTATAATTTGCACAATAGGGTTATTAATATCTAGAGCTTGGGAAAACAAAAGCGATGTTTAAACTTCAGACTTTTAAATCTTCCAATTTGCACTGCTCTCTGCCTTGCTAAATTCACCGCACTGGAGCCCGTTTGATGTTCAGCAAGCCTCTCTCCACACTCTCTCCCTCTTGATAAAGCATTAAATCAGTGGATTTCCCACCCCCATCCCTCCCTTTTCTCTCTAAAGATGAGTTTTTCTGGTAACTGAAATTCTGTTTAAATATGTAGAGTTCTGAAGGGAGCGATGGCTGCAGGAGTGATATTTCAAATCGTTAGACTTTGTGTCTTTAGGCTGTAAAGTAGATGTCTATTAAAGTCCATAATTCAAAATACTTCCACCGTGCGCGTGTGGGCAGAGACAGAGGGCAGGTTAACTGGAGGGTGGGGGGGCGGTTAGATCAGGCTCTACCTGTGACTGCAATGGCCACTCCAGTCAAACTTTAAATGAAGCATCAAAGAAGACATAAGATGCAAATCTGTTTGTCTTTAATTTACCCAAACCATCCCTTTCAGTCCCTAGCCCTGTGCTGGTGCTATTGGGATGTGAGTGTGGGTGTTTATGTGCCCAGGGGCTGGGAGTGTGTAGGAGACAGGTATAGATATGAACATGACGTGGTAACTACCTTTGGGGGAAAATAGTCTAGTTCAGTGTTTCTCACACTTTTCTCTCCATTGTCAACTCCTACCTCCTATCTGTGAAGTCTTCTGAGACTTTCTCCCCTAACTTCCCCCCACCATGACATTTTAATACCACAGAATACTATATATTATTTTTGTGTGCTATATGTATATTTGTACTTCATCCATCAAAAAAAAAAAAAAAGGGGGGGTAATCTCTCACTCTTCAGCTAATTTTCTCTCCCTTGGGGACATACTGTCTGTGTTGAGAAGGCATGTTCTAGTTGGAATAGAAACACTTATGTGTCTCCATTACTTGCTGTAGTGGCAGTAACTACAGAGAGAAAAATAAGCTCAGAGAGTGGGAAGTGGGTTGAATGGTGGACTTAGGAAAGTATGAGTACTTCCTTACCCCAGAACCTGTGTTTTCTCATTTGGTACATTTACCAAATACCCACTTTTTTACCAAATTACATTTGCAGATGTAATGAAAGTAAGGATCTAGAGATGAGATCATCCTGGATTATTAGAGTTGGCCTTAAATCCAATGACAAGTGTTCTTATAAGAGAGATGTAGAGGGAGCGCCTGGGTGGCTCAGTTGGTTAAGCATCTGACTCTTGATTTCCTCTCAGATCATGATCTCAGGGTTGTGAAACTGAGTCCCACATGGGCTCTGTGCTGGTCATGGAACCTGCTTAAGATTCTCTCCCTCCCTCTCCCTCTGTCCCTCCCCCTGCGCTCTCTCTTTCTCTCTCTTTAAAATAATTGAATAAATTTCAAAAAGAGAGAGAGAGAGATGCAGAGGACAGACACAGATACAGAGAAGAGGTCATGTGAAGACAGAAGCAGAGATTGGAGCAAACCTGCCACACACCAAGAAATGCTTGAGGCCACCAGAAAATTGGATGCTCCCTTAGAGCCTCTGGAGGGAGCCTGCACCTGCCAGAGTTCACATTTCAGACTTCCAGTCTCCAGAACTGTAGAGATGAATATAAGAGAGAATGGCCAACTTTGCCTCCAAGGTTATGAGAAAGCCTCTAGAGCAGATGACTTCTGAGCTGGGTCTAATAATTAGGAGGCTAGTGGGTGGAGAAAAGGAAGTCTATCTAGCAGAATAATAGCACATGGAAATAGGTAGGGAGCAAAGACAACATGGCTGTGTTCTCCACGTTCCTTGCTTGAGTTCATATTTCCTACCTCTGCATTTGAAAGACCTGTAGGGCTTATTGCTGGGCCTTTTTCAGTCTTTGTTCATTCTGTCCTTCTCCTGCAAGGGAGCTCATCCTTTCCCCCAAATATCTTCTACCTGCAAATTGCTTCCAAAGGTCTGTCTTCAGAGCAGAGCAGATCTCTCCTCCTCAATGAGGACTCATATCCATCTGCTATCTCACATCCCCATTTACCTTCTCCTAGGTGTTGTCATAGACATCTACACAGTCAACTCTTTATTCCCAGCATGTTCCTCTCAAGGTCCTCTCTTTCCTGTGCCACCAACAGTAAGCATCTCCATCCAGTAGACCATTCAACAGGAATCTTTAGGGCCCTCATTGATCCTTCCATTTCCTCAGTGTCCCCTCCAATCCTTTCCTACCAGTTCTCCCCCAAATATGCCTAGCACATTGATCCTCTTACCTCTGTGAGAAAAGTCATAACCTAGTAGCCAAGAGCAGAGCTTCAGAACTGCTTCATTTTAAATCCTGACTTCACCTCTATCCTTGCCTTAGTTTCTCATCTGGAAAATGGGGTAAAATAGCACCTTCTTCATGGGGTCACTGTGAGGATTAAATAAATTAATCCACATGAAGGATTTAGGACATTAACAGTAAGTGTTATCTTTACCATCACTGCCAAAACTTCCGTTCAAGTTCCTGTAATCTCCCACTTACACTGTTATAGGTTGCTTCTACCTGGGCCCCCTGACTGTCTCCACTCTCTCTAAAAATTCTTCACAAAGAAACTCCCATAGTTCTCATGACACCTAGAATGAGCCAACCTCCTGACCATATTCCACAGACTTTGCATGAGGCCGTATCCCCTCAATCTTGTCTCAGGTAATGTCCCTCTCACTTAATCTAGGGCCGTGCTGTCCAGTATGGTAACCACTGGTCATGCATGACGAGTGAGTGCTCGAAATGTGTCTAGTTACAATTGAGATTTTATTTTTATTTTTAAATGTGGCTATAAGAAATTGCATATATTATATTGGATTACATAAAGTGTATTTTATTTTACCTGTTTATTTTTATTTTTTTTTTGACCTGACTATAGAGATTTCACAGTCACATATGTGGCTCACTTTACCTTGCTATTGAAGAGTGCTGTTTTATGTCTTTTTTCTAGTTCCTAGAACACTCCAAGCGATCCCCAACCTCAATCCTGATACTTGGTGTTTCCTCTGCCTTCAATGACCTCATCCTGCTCTTTAAGTGGCTGGTTCTTCTCATCCTTCAACTTCAATGTCACTTTCTCATAGAGGCCTCTTCTGACTGCTCACCACTGTTCATTTCCTTCTTAATACTGTTTCTTTCTTCTCTCACTAGAAGAACTTACACTTTTCTCGCTAGAAAGCAAGCCCTGTGATCCAGGAACCGTTGGTCCCATTCACCAGCATATCCCTGGTAATACACACGAAAGTGCTTGCGCACAGTCCATCTTTAATACACACTAGTGGAGTAAAGGAAGCAACGCAGAAATTGATCCTTAAAGAAGGTGCTGCTTCTAAGAGAGTAAATCTAAAGGTTTTTATCACAAAATAATATAGCTATGTGTGGTGATGAATGTTAACTAGACTCATTGGGTTTCCATTTTGCAATATATACAAATATCGAATCATTACACTGTACATCTGAGACTAATATAATGCTATACTTCAATTATATATCAATAATTTAAAAAGAAGGCATTGCTTGTTATTTATAAGGTTCTCTGAGCTCTGTGGGGACCAAGAGATAGTGAAAGGGGCATTGTAGATGTCTTTTCCACTGGAAATAGAAGTGGGCATGAAGTATATTCTAAACTCCAGAAGGCAGAAAAACACTGGAATGCCATACAGCAGGAACTGGAATCTAACTATGACTGCTTATGGTTGCAACAGCTCTCCTAAAGGGCCAGGACTTGGGTTAAGGGCAAATTTACTTGTAGTTCAAGTAATCTGCACATCTCTAGGTAAGATTTAAATGATGCTGGAATGGAGTCTCAGCATAATGCAAACCCCCACACAGTGCCTGAGAATATTTAGAACAGCTAATACTTAGCAGGTGTCAGAGATTATGCTAAGCATGTTATATAGGTTATCTTATTAAATCCTCATAATCGGGGCGCCTGGGTGGCTCAGTGGGTTAAGCCGCTGCCTTCGGCTCAGGTCATGATCTCAGGGTCCTGGGATCGAGTCCCGCATCGGGCTCTCTGCTCAGCAGGGAGCCTGCTTCCCTCTCTCTCTCTGCCTGCCTCTCTGTCTGCTTGTGATCTCTCTCTGTCAAATCAATAAATAAAAATCTTTAAAAATAAATAAATAAATAAATCCTCATAATCATCTATTAAAGTAACTTTTAGCACTATATCCATTTTATAATAAAGAAAATCAGACAAGGCAATAATTCATTCTAGGTCACATTATTAGTGAATGATGGATCCAGGATTAGGGCCCAGACCCTCTGCATCCAAAGTTTGAGCTCTTTAACACCACAGTGGGAGGCTACAGAGAACAGGCCAGCACACCTGCCTGAGTTCTTCCTGCTTTGCCATTGCCTGGGCAAGGATCAGCTCAGACTCCAATTGTTCTTGCTCAGTCCCATGCCAGAAGTGCTTAACCCTTCAATGTTTCCTGGTCATATTATTTCTATATAGGAATAAGTACCTAGTTAATCTACCCTGCTTTGACTCGCTTCCCATCCTCACCCTGCAATTAATCATCAAGTCAGATCTATTGTTTTTATATACAAAACACTCTGCAACCTGACCCCTCCTCTCCACCTCTTCTCTCACTCCCTGGATCAAGTTCCCATCTTCTGCTGCTTGGAGCAGTCCCACAGGCTCACGACTGGCCTCATGTCCAGTCTCTTCTACAGGGTCCTTCCTTCAACTGCTGGCAGTGATCCGGTCAAAGATGTAAATCTAGTTGTACTGCTCTCTCTATTCCCCAGCCCTTAAACATTTTTAGTAACTTCCCATCATGCATAAAATAAAGCACAGGTTCCTTGGCTAAGGATATAATTGCCTTCACAACATTCCCCCAGCCTCCTGGTGGTAGGCACACTTCTAGGGTGGCCGTAGCTCATATTCATTCCTTTGTAACCTTGTTCCTGACCTGCTTCTAACCTCACCTGCCTCTAATAAAATATGGCAAAAGTGATGGGATGTTATGTCTGAGATTAGAAAAAGACCTTGACTTTCACCTTGCTGACACTACCTTGCTTTCTTGCCCTCTCATTTTGCTCACTCTGATGAAGGCAGCTGCCATATTGTAAGCTGCCCTATGGAGAGGCACACATGCCAGGGAGCTGAGGGACATCTCTGGCCAACAGCTAGTGAGGAGCTGAACCCTGCCAACAGCCATATGAGTGCGTCTGGAAGTGCATCATCTGAAGTGTATCCTTGAGGTGACTGACTGTAGTGCTGGCTGACACCTTGCCTGCTGCCATGGAGACAAGGTCCAGAGCCAGGGGCACTGGCCAAGGTACACTGGGATTTCTGACCCAGAGAAGCTGTGAGATAATAAATGTTTTTGCTTCAAGATAAGTTTTAGAATAATTTATTAAGCAGCAATAACTAATATGCTAGGTTTTAGCCACTTCTACTTAGATGTGCAATATTCTTATTACAGTGAACTTCTAACTAGTCCCTAACACCTTATGTACCTTCATACCCAGACTTTTATATAAATCATTTTTTTTTCTGCTCTTATTACTATTCTTTCTTTTCTGTCTGGTAAACACATGCTTCTTCATAAAACCCATCTGTGATAGCACAGCTATTCAGATGCCTTTCCCAGTTCGCCAACTAGCCACTCCTCCTCTATACCCCCTGGAGACATCGTGGGTGTACTTTGTGTGAGCGCTTAATGTTTTGGTGGTTCTACATGGGTGAAGGGTGCTCCTTTCTCTCCACCTTCCCCATCCTTTGCTCCCTTCATACACACTCTTCCCTCAACTGGATCCAGAATTTTCAAATGGAAGCAACTCTGTTTCCATTCTCTATCTTCTCCAACACCTAGCATGGGACGATGCACATATGTTCAATGTATGTTTTTAGCTAAAACAAAATTTAAAAATTGACATTAGATGAAACTATTGGTTCAGTTATTATATGTAAACTAATAATAATAAATAACAGTTCAACATAGTAACAGTAATAACAAAATAATACGGTGATAACAATAGTAATGGTCTATTATTACTACTATAATAATAATAATAAGAAGAAGAAGAAGTAGTCCATGAGCCAGGCTCTGCACTAAATCTTTTCACATCTACTCTCTCTAAACGTGAAGTCACCCTATAAGGTAATTAAATTGTATGTGCTTCACACAGGCTCAGGGAGGGTAAACAATGTATAAAAACCTCAGAACTAATGGCAAAGCTGGAATTCAGTCCCAGATTTGCTTGATTGCCCAGTTGGTTCTCTTTCTACTGCAATTTTAACTGAAGCATCTTTGAGAATAAATTGTTGAGGATGATGTGGCAAGCCCCTTGGAATGGGAATGGCAGGCTCCTTCAGATTCTGAGGATGGTTAAGCAAGGATCCTCAAAATGCTATGTGGGAGAAGGGGAAAGAAGACTAAGGGGCTCCTCCCCCCAAGCGAAACAGTGAAGAATGACTAGAAGAAAGAAGATCAGTAACCACAGGTGGTGATAAGAACTGTAGTGAAGGCAAATCTGTTCCGAAAACGTTCTCTCAGGATCTGAAGAGGAGCAGCAAATCCAGTTAGCTGACTGATATGTGCATATGCAGGTTTAAAACAAAGCTGGAAAGGATTGCACTGGGTTTAGGAAATTTTGATAAGCTTTCAAGTCTGTGGACACCAACACAGAAGTTCTAGATGCAAGGTTAATCTGAGTTTTGCTGCACACGTTGGAAAGCATGAAGCCCTCCTTACCACATGCAACTAGTGCGTGTCATCACAGAGTCCTGCCGCTCTGTACTTTCAGACATTCAAACGTTTTTCCAGAATTTCTTTTGGGAAAACCTTCGTCTGCTACCTTCTGTCACTTAACTCAACAGCGTCTCAACCTGGGGATGGGGGGAGACCAAGACAATTTTCAAGGGAGAGAACTTTTATTGCACAGTATTAGAGCAATTGTGACATTAGTAACAGGTTAATCCATCAGAGCCTTCAATCCAAACTGTCAAATGCAGGAACCAGGGCCCGGCCCAAGGGAAAAGGTGTGTTTTCCCTTCAGGTGGCACGGTACTTTTGCATCTATTTTAAGATGATATTTCAAATTACTAAACAGGATTGAGGGAACCGTTTTTGCTGTTCCGCTTTAAGGCTTTAAGTCTCTTTTCCTTTTTCAAAATTATCCGGTTTCCCTTATCTCTCTCCCCATCCCCCTCTAGCTGTGCTATTGAAAGGCAAATTTCCTGGAGGGGTTGGGGAGGCGGGTGTTGATAATTAGCATATCAAACATACCCAATAAACCGAATGGAAATTAGCAGAATCCCGACTCTGACATCTAGTCGCTGCACTAAATTGAGGTTAATGTGACCCTGTCCTTTCTGTTTTAAACAAAAATAGGGAAATAGAGGAAGTTCTATTCCATGTCCCTCAGGGCCTATCAGCATTCCTCCCCTGTGGTGAAAATAAAAACAACAAAAGAAAAGGAGAAAAAAAAAAAAAGGAGAAAAAAGATCCCAAACATGTTAGTGGAATATATATGTATATTCCCTGATATATAACTTAATAAAAGTTTATGGACCCAGGATAAGGAAGCCACATTGAACAGATGCACTGGGACTGAAATATGGTCCAATTAAGTCTGTAACAGGGTGAGCTTTACTTTGAACATTCTCCAAGTTGAAATGAAAGCTTCACAGAACAGATAAATCAGGCAACATAAAATAAAAACGCTGATCCGGCGCCGCTCCCAAAAGGAGGGAAGGAGGGGCTTGAGGGCTGGGGGGGGGAGGCCCAAGAGGTGGGGAAGAGATCCAGTCTGACTTCCCTATTGGAGGCTCCAACAGTCGCCTTCCCTGTGACAGTAAATAAGCAGCAGCTATTTAAGCCTTTCCAATTAATGCCTTCAGAGGCAGCTCTTCATCTATTGAGGGAATGGCAGGGATTGCCTGGTGCAATTAAGCTGTTTGCTGGCAGTGCCTTCGAAAGTGCTTTGCCTTTGGTCACTGAGTCATCTGTGGCTTACGGCCAACCTTCTTGCTGAGGGAGGAGTTCGGTCTGAGAAAGTAGACAGCCCTCCTTCACTGCATCACCCACCCCAGTTTAGCCCAGTTTAGCCAAATCTCTGGAAGCCTAGATGCCTGACTGGGGGCTTACAGGACAATGGATAGACTCCCTTCTGGCCTTTCTCCCTGCTCTCTTCACCCCACCCTCTTCATCCATCTATTCTACAAGGTTGGTTTCCCCCCAGAAAGTGACCAGTGTGGAATATAAATCCGAGTTTGGGATTGTCAGGTGTGGGTTTGAATCTCTGGTTGTGGGCAAATTCCTCTCTAAGATTTTCATTGCTGTTGGAATGCCTGCTTCACAGTGTTGCTGGGTGAAGGTTCAGTGACATAGTACATGTAAGTGGTATTGCACAGTGCCAGGCACATAGCAGAGTTCAAGCTGTGTTCTTTTCTTGCATCAACCTCCTTCCCTTATGGGGTGGAAACTAAACCCGCTGTATTTATTATTGGGGTTCAGCAAACCTGTCTGGATTTTTATATCTTTCATAATGTACAATGGTTTCCCTACTGAACATATTTTTGAGCTTCTGTGAAGCAGTATATCTGAGTTTGATGCCTTTGTCTCCATCCATAACTAGGCAACCTTAGGCTACTTTTGAATCCCTTGAAACCTCATTTTGCTCTTCTGGGAAATGGCAATAATAATAGTAGCAATGATCATATTTTCCACACAGGACTTTTGTGACATTCTGGCATGATCATGCATGGAAGGACCATGTATATAGGTGCTCAGTTAGAGCTGCTCTGGTTATTTTGTTTCTGCAGGGACACTCAGAGCCTCACACCAGTTTAATCCATTTTCCTAGGTAACAGAGGCCATCTCATAGAGCAAGAGCTCCCCAGCTAATCTTCGGTTGTTCCCAAATTCCTGTTGTCCTCTGATGGAGATCTGATCTCAAGGAAAGGGTTTGTGTATGCTGCATTTTTCTCTCTTCCAGAGCCTAGCTGATCTGGGCACATCTGGGTATAATGAATCTTTCCTAAACTGAAGAAATTCTTTGTGGGGCACATTTGAGAAGGTCAATATTCCATAGACACTAGAGGAAGCATTTTGTTAAGCAAGTGTTAAGCAAATAGCCTCTGTCTCTGGGCCATCAGGTGCCTCCTCTCCTTTCCCTTTTCCTGACTTCTTTCCTAGGTCAGAAACTCATCCCTTGTTCCCTTCATCTGTCTCTGGACTCAGGGAAAAGATCACTGGTACTTGGTACTCTCTCCCAAGCGTTCTTACATCTTCAGTCTGAACTCCCCTGGGCAGTGAAATGTTTTGCTCTCTAAAAGCAGAATTCTGCCTCCATTGATATTCCCTGACCTCTAAGGAAGATGTTGGGAATTCATGATAACCCATATGGGAAGAGGATTTGACCTCAGGATCCTACTGTGGGTGATGGAGGCTGTGATTCCAGTCTGCCTTCTGTGACTTTGTGACTAAGTAATGGTTAGGTGTCAGATGGAAGGTTAAGATTTGGGATGGGAAAAGCTGGCTTTGAGACTAGAGCTGTAGGGTCTCATCAGAGTTCTTCTGAAACTCTTGTTTACAGAATTGTTGCTATTTGGGTGCTGGTACAAACGGATGGAGGTACAGAGTGACAGAATAGACCCAGCTCAGGGCCCTTGGGCCCTTTCTCTCCCCTCCCTGAGGCCCTCAGGGAAGCCCATAGAACTTCCAGAATCTCCGGGGAAAGCCACTGACATCCTATCCAGCTCTGTGGTGATTATGACAGAGGATCTACCTTTGAGCATTAGATGCCCACCCTCATAATGTGATTTGCAGATGAGGCAGGGAAATCCATACTGGATCCCCAGAGCCTGTCACATAGCCTGAATATCCAGGCTCTAAATGTATTCCTTCAGGTCTTCTAGGCACTTCTTTACTAGTTAACAAGCAAGGTCCCTGGGAGTAGGCTAATCTTACACCTATGTCTGGATGTTCTTTAGAAGCACTTGTGTACTCAAAACAAAACAAAACAAAACAAAACTGGACTCAGGCTGTGAGGAGCAGGGAGAGAGTCCACAAGGAAAGAATGGGTAAGATGGAAAGTAAAGGAGACCCCCCAACACACACCCACACCCAGTCTATAGCCTTCTTCAGGAACTATCTTATGGAGAAGAGATTGTAAGCAGAAGGGATGAGAATTTCCTAGCATCTACTCTATGCCAATTTATCTCATTTACAACAACCCTACAAGACAGATATTACCTGCCTCCTAACCTAATACAATAGAATGTAAGCCCCATGAGGGGAGAGGATTTACTTTATTTAGTGCTATATTCCCAGCATCTAAAAGAGCCTTTCATTGCTTAATAAATATTTGTGGAATGAATAAGAACTATTATAACCCTATTTTACTGATGATTAAACTGAGTTCCAGAAATCATCAGTGATTGTTACAGGTCGCATAGCTGGTAGTTGATACAAGCTGTATTAAACTAGGTCTCCCTGACCCTGGAGCTCGTGTTTTTCCACATGCATTTGGTCATGACTCTGCCCCCTATACATGCCTACCATGGAGCAGGGCCCCAGGTGCCTACCTTGCAGCTCCAATGCTGCCACAGTTGAGTTTGGGGTACCAGCTTGGTAAAGCAAAACGGGCTCTACACTGAGATCAAGGGGAGCAGCATTCCAATGTCCTGCACAGACCTTGGGGGGTGTCTCCACATGAGATGGGCCACAGTTTCGCCACCTTAGAAAAGGGATTCAACAGCTGTCTCACAGGGAGGATGTGAGAAGCAGTTAAGCCTAAGTGTGGGAATGCAACTCAAAAAGCCATAATGAAATATACACATGAGCAGGAAAGTTGTTCAACACAAAAGCCTACAGCTTCCCCAGTAAAGAGAAATTTACAGAAAAGGAGAGAAAGGTGAATTGCTATCATCATGTTCTGACTGTGGTAATCGGCCTAGTTATTTGCTACTCCATTCTGAGCCCCCTACCTCCCCACTTCTCCAAGAAAAGGAGATTATTTTTAATTACAGTTTTACAGTGGATTAATGAATCTCCACAATAAGTTAATGAGCAGGACATGACACCAGGAGACAAAACGTTTGATTACTTTCAGAGAGTTTCTTAAGCTTCATTATTTCCAGGCCATCCCTGCAGTCACTGTGGCCTGAGTGAAGGGAACCAGAAAAAATGCCAGGATTTCTGGAACATTACATTTATGATACCTGGGACCCTGTCACATGAAAGCCTGCTGGGAAGGGTCCTGGCTATTCTCCAAGAGGAGAAATTTTTCTGCTGTAACCTAGTAGCCCAAAGTCCCCTTGATAATTGCCATAGAACAGAAAGGAATGTTCCTGCTTCTCTATGCCCTCTACCACCATTTTTCTTTCGATTCCTATCAACACACACCTGGAATCTTGCAACAAACTCCTAACAGGTGCTCCAGTACAACTTCCCATAATATCCTTCAGTGGTTCTATGGTCTGAAACACAAGATCCTTGCTCCTTGGTTCATTATGAGCCAAACTTCTTCTCCCTGTCCTGATAAACCACACAGCCTCACTCTTTTTGCCTCTGAGCAATTAAGTGTTGTTTCTTCTAACTGGAGTGTCTTTTCCTTCTCTTTTTGGCCCTTCAGATCAATGAGCTGTGAAGCTTTGCCTGACTCTCTGCAGCAGCTTGGGGTTTCTGCAACAGTTCTGAAGCACCATCCACATGTGTATGTCTCTGCCCACTGTTCATGCTCTTATATGTCTGCTTTCCTGGCCAGACTGCCAACTTCCTGAGGGCAGTCACAAGACTTATGTGTTCACCTTTGTATCCCTAGCCTGGCATATCTGGTACAGATATACAGAAGATTATCAGTAAATGTGGGTTTAAATAAATTTAAGAATGGGTTAATGATTAAATAAGTCAATTATTGAAGAAGCTCTCTTGATTTAGAGTGAAGCTCCTTCATTCTCTCGCTCACATGCCATTCCTGGATTTGGGTCTCTTGTAGTTCTCAAGATAGACTACATTCTGCACAATAATAAACATTCCCAAATTTTCAGTATCTTGACAGAATAAAAGTTTGTTTTTTACTCTTGCCCTGTGCCCAGAGTGGGCTAATAGGGGTCTACTCACACAGTAACTCAAGGATCAAGACTGGCAGGAGTGTTACCACGTTGTAGCTACCCAATCTGGAATGGAGAATGAAGAGAGAGACCAGAGAGTTGCACAAGGCTTTTCGTTGCCTCAGCCTGGAAGTGATGAAGACTCCCATTTCACTGGCCAGAGATAGTCACAGGCCCCACCTAACTGCACAGTGGCCACAAAATGCCAGGAGCCAATAAAACATTTCATGAATCCTACCCTCTCTGCTACACTCAACTTAATTAAGTCTCCTCACTTCTCTGGGTTCAAAGAACGCTATGTCTGACTTTATCACTAAATGGATAAAAAAATGGGGAGAGAGACTGCCCCTGACTCTGAGATCCATGTTTTAATTAATTCTAAAACTTGACCAGTGTCCAGTTGTTCCTGGCTCTTGTAGGTGTGTTTTAATGTCTGTTTTAATGTACTCAGTTCCTGAATCTATCTCCTGGCCTGCCAATCATAACTCATTCCATCTGTAGCTCATCCTCTGGTCCCTAATGGCTTCAAGGCAAGACATTTCTTTACTCCCCGACATCTTCATCTCCCTACTTTCTTCTCTTTAAGATGTTGTGTGACCATCTCTCTTGAAATCAGTCTTCCACAGCATGCTTTCTCTCTCTCTCTTATTTTTACATATATTGACCCTCATGGGAGGAAATTATTTGGTGAGAGTTGAAAGCTCCACATGAAGAACATTTGGAAGAGTACAGATTGTTTTGAGCTAATGCTTCATGTTGCTCTGAACATATACTGCCACTCCATGCCTATAATATACCCATTCAAATTGGCTTGGGATTTTCAAGTATAACTGCCATTGTGGTTAAGGAAGGAAGGGAAAAAAAAAAGGAGAGAAACTGTTTATCTAGTGTTTTATACCCAGTAGAATAAAATGTGGCACTTACACAGAGTAAGTCTGTAATTCTGTAATGCTAGCATTCTGGTAACCCAAGCAGAGAAAAGAACCAGGACCTTGGAGGCCTTGGAAAGATGCATACCATATGTGGTTCCCAAGATTTGGAGGTTTATTTTTAGAAGAGCAGCATAGTGGGTTGTCATATCTGTTTGACTAAAGAAAGAATCCTGGAGAAAAAAAAATGCTATCTCAATCAGAATGGAAGATGTTTGTGTCTATACAGATTTGTTTTGAGTGTAATTAATAAACCAATGCATTTTTATTGGAGTTATAATCTGTTTTCAACATTAGAGAGGCAGAAGCATGTATGATGTGTTTGCTGTGCTCCAGCAACTTCTGTATGGATTAAAGCAGAGAGTCCAGCACAGGCTGTTGAGAGGTAATTCAAAATTCACACCGGATGTACCCCTCACTGTTTGTGAACAACTGGGAGGGGCCGCTATGAGCTGAGGAGACCAGACAAGGCCAATGAAAGGGTCAGATCAGAGGGATGACAGAAAAGCAAAAGGCCACACCAAAGCTGCATGCTGACAGGAGGAACGGGATAGTGACTATGTGGTGCTGGACTTGTACAAGGTGTTAGGTGGTTGTGAAATAATTGGTCAGCTAAGGGAATAGCAAAGGAATGAAGGCAGAGCTCATAGGCCAACTGAAAGTACTGTCTTCCTTCTCAGAACCCTAAAAACTCCTGTCTTTAATGAACATGACTTCCTCCTTCACTTGAGTTCTTTGAGTTTGAGACTCATCCTCATTTGTAAAGTTCAAGCACTCTGAGGAACATTCTGTTATCTCTCTTTTCCTCTCATTGGATAAGCATACTCCCTCATATTTAGAAGACATGCAACATATACGTACTCAGTTGAATTGAACTAAATTGAATTAGGCTGAGTTGAGTTCATCTGGGCTGCAGCTAGATTTGAGAGCCCTATGGCCGGCTCATCTAATGAGGAAAGGTGTTGGTCTGTAATTTTTAACATCATTGGACTTCATTTTGAAAATGATGGGTTGCTAGTGATGCAATGTATGCAAAGGTTAGTGTACACCTTACTGAAGTGGGGAGAGTCGGGAGACCTAAAGGCCCAGCATGAACTTCCTGCAATTGCTCAGGAGGCAGCCTGGTGTGATGCAAAGACTGTATGTTCACATGCTTGCAGGAGCCCAGCAGTTTCCTGAGACATGAGAAGGTAACTGGGCAGGTTTTTATGGTCAACATGTGAACCTAGACATTACCTACAAAAAAATAAAAATAAAAAACTCTGTCTGTTTTTCTGAATACATGAGGCCCTCTCAATATGTCTTGCCGCTTGTCCTAATTTCAATAGAATCATAAATACAAAGACGTATGACTTTCTTAGAGGAGAAATAGTAGTCTGAATGTCATAATAAGTGGTAGCTAACTCTCAGTCTCAGTGCCAGGGATACCATGAGGAGTGGTGGGCACTGGGACAGACTGGAGTTTACATTCTGAATAGCAGGCAGCTGCTGTTTAGGCACAATTGGTTGCTAATAAGCAGGAATACAAGCCCGAGATCACTAGGTCTTCTTTTTGAAAATAAAGTTAAAATATTGGCTCAAATGTATTAGAAACACTGTAGGTGCTAAGGAAGGTACCAGTGCTGATCCCCACTACGAGGCCTCTTTTTGGGTATAAAAAGTTTAATGGGCTTACTCAGGGTCATTGGGTCCCAACTCTCACCCTGAGCAAGCTCATTAACCTCTGTGAGCCCCAAACTTCTAATATAAAAAATGCAGATAATACCTCTCTTCTAGTAGGGTGCTGAGGATTAAATGAGATAATATGTGGAAAAGCTCTTTGCAAACTCTAGGGACTATTAAGAAACAAACAAACAAACACCTACTTTAGTTCTTAAAGTCGGGGGTTAAGGATATAAGAATGCAAGTTTTTAGGTATAGAGATAGATTAGCAAGAGGGATATGTGAGTTCAACTTAGGGGCAGTTGTAGGGACTGGGGCATTGGTGATAGTGTTCCAGCAAATTACTTGGTCACGGAAAACACCAGAAACCTGGGCATCAAAAGTATCTTTGGCCTTGGTTTTCTAAGGCATTGCCAGCTGTATGTAATCAGTGGTCCATGTAAAAAGAGGTATCTCTATGAGCAAGTGTATATGATTTTTTGATGAACACAACTCTTCTCAGATGTTTGTTGAACTCCTGGGAAGGAGTAGTGTTCCACATGTCAAGCTGAACTAGTAGAAAACAACAGTGAAACCAAGAGGTAAAGACGATAAACACAGGCAGATCTTAGTCTCGCACCTCTGGAAAGTCCTGACATCTGTCCTATCTTTAAAGCTCAGCTTGCATTTGGTCTCAGTTTGATAAGCTCTCACTGAAAGCCCTTTTTCATGTCCTTGGCTTTCACAGTGGTTGGCTGGCTGAGCCACTGGAAATTATCTGACAAAAAGACAGGAGTCAATGTTGAACAGATTTGGCTGGGATGTCCTTCTCAGTGTTAACCCTCTTCCAACATTTGCATCTAAATAAAGCAATTTATTCTGCAACTTCACAGAGGGGCCAATCATTCAGGTTAACACAATTAAGGGTTAAACTGTTGGTTTGTTTTTCCAAACCCTGTCTCTATGTGTGTATGGTTATAAAAGTTTTCCAGGGGAAGCCTTACCTATACTCAGACATGTTAATGGTGTGTATGGTTAAGCAGGTCCAACCAAAGGGGATAAAATTTCTCAGTGGGAGTGGGGGATTATTATGAGGAGAGGATGGTGACTGTCCTTTCAGTGGGGTCCACAGAATCACCATGCCCCATGCCAGGCAGACAGGATGTTAAGACGGTGCAGAAAGAACTCCCTTACTGAAAACCCTATACAACACTGGGATGTAAGGTTTTGTACCTGTATACTGAATTATATATGTTGAAGGGTAACAAGGAAGACTGCTTACTCTCAGCTTCACCACTGAACACCATAGATCAACATGAAGATTATTTGTGGTTTGTCTGAAATTCAAATTTAACTTGTAATCTTGTATTTTTATGTGCTGAATCTGGCAACTCTACTATGACATTTTTACTGTTGGGGGACAGAAAGTGCTTCACAGAAACAATATTTTCAAGAGGCCCCTGGGGACTTTGCTGCTGGGAGTTAGGTAGTAAGGCAAGAAGTTCATGGTGAGGACCAGTGAAATGCAGACAGAGAGAGTAATGCCACTAGCCCTACAGGCTTGTGAAGTCTGAGAAACTTAGGTCATACATAGATACATTTTTACAAACAAGTTGAAAAATAGTAGTGACTGCCTTTAAGATAGTTCTTGAATTACTTTGTTTCTATTAAAATATAATTATATAAAGTAAGATTCACCCTTTATAATACAGTCATACAAACATTCATTTCTGTTGTGTCCTGCTGCAGTCATATGGTCATCTTAATATATACAGAAAAAGCATTTGACTGAATTTAACATGCGCACATTATAAATCTCTTACTAAGCTAAAATAGAAGAAATCTTCTTTAATATGATAATGAATAGTCTAATACAAATATATAGCAAACATCATACTTAATAGTGAAATATTGAAAATATGAACAAATGATCCCAAATATCACTGCTTCTATTCAACATTATTTCAGGGAATTTTAGCCAGTGCAATAAAATAAATAAAATATATAAAGACTGGAAAAAATGTAATCATTGTACTTCATGGATGATATATAGTAAATTAAAATATCAAAAATAATTTACAGAAACAATATTTAAATTAAAAAATGATATTAGACCTTATGCAGATTACTGAGTTAAGTTATATAAAAATATATTGTCATAAGATAGCAACAACAGTTTTTCATAAATTAAGAAATATATATGATATGGAAATATTTATAAATCATGCATCCAATAAAGGACTTGTATCTAGTTTATATAAAGAACACTTACAACTCAATAGTGAGAAAAACAATCTAATGAAAACCACGGAATTACAAAAGAAGATATATGAATGGCAAATAAACAGATGAAAAATTGCTCAAAATCTTTGTCACCAGGGAAGTGAAAATTAAAATCAAAATCAGATACCCACTGGAATGGCTGTAGTTTAAAAGTGGTTTGTACCAAGTGTAGGTGAGGATGTGAAGCACCTGGAACTCTCATATGCTGCTAGTAAGAATGTTAAATGGTACAAACAGTCTGCAAAACAGTTTGATAGATTCTTAAAGAATTAAACAGATACCTACCATTAGGTCCTACCTATTCCACAACTAGGTTCTTAGCCAAGAGAAATAAAAGCATATGCATGTGAATATTTATAGCAGCTTTATTTATAACAGATTCAAATTAGAAATAGCTCAAATGTCCATCCACAAACAAGTGGTTTTAAAAAATTATAGTATACCCATACATTGGAAGTTTACTAAGTAATAAAAAAGAGTGAACTCTTAATATGCTCAACTTAACCATGTAACCTGCAAAATGGACAAACTCTGGTAAAAGTCATGCAAGAGAACACTGCATAGGAATGGAAATGAATAAACTATTGCTATAGTCAAAATTGTGGAAAAACTTACAAACATAATATTGAACAAAGTAAGAAATCCAGTTGTAAAATAATAAATACTCTAAGTTTTCATGTATATAAAGCTAAGAAAAGTACAACTAATCTATTGTGGTACACCTTCAGGATGCTCTACTTCAGAATCACTTTGGGGGGACGGACTTAGTGACTGAAGATGGGTTTGAAGTAGCTTCTGGGGTACTGGGAATGTTCTATTTCTTGATATGGGTTGTCAAAATTTATCAATTTATACTTATGATTTGTTTATTTTACTCTATGTCTACTATGCTTCACTAGAATAGTTTACTTTTAAACTTTTTAAACTTTTAAACAGCTCTTCATTACTGATCTTTGAGATGGACATACTATTCCTTTCTCTCGCTTTCTCTTTCCTTATATATAAATTATATATTTATATTTGATATATAAAATAAATAAAAATAAATAAGTATATATAATATATATTATATGTACATATAATATATATTTTATATATATATATATAATAAATGAAACAGGATGGGATCGGGAGGGAGACAAACCATAAGAGACTTTTAATCTCACAAAACAAACTGAGTGTTGCCAGGGGAGGGGGTAGGGAGAGGGTGGTGGTAATATGGACATTGGGGAGGGTATGTGCTATGGTGAGTACTGTGAAGTATGTAAATCTTGTGATTCACAGACCTGTACCCCTGGGGCTAATAATACATTATATGTTTATTTAAAAATAAAAAATATATTAAAAAATATATATAATAAATAAATAAAGTAATTAAAATAAATATAAATCAATATGTAATATATATAATTAAATTAATACACTAATGCAAAACCCCACTATTATTATAGGTTCACTCTTTGCTTTTTCATCTTGACTCTGACGTATGTCTTAAGTCATCTTTGTTATCTTACTCTGCTGTTCTGATTTTCTTTCAATACTGTGTTCTCTTGTCTCCATAAAGATATTGTCACTCTAACCATCCACACAAAATTTGAGATGGGAAATATGGCATGCCATGTATATAATAGATATAGAATAAATCTTCAAATACTGACCTTTGGAAATAATTTCTGAATTTACATATCACATTAATAATGTGGTACATTAGACAATATTATTTAAATGACTATGACCCTCCACAGACTTTTGAAGTGTTATCAGATGTTTATCTCAACCCACCAGTTAAAAGCCACAACCGCTTGCAGATATTTTCTAAAATCAGAAGATCTCAGGGTCAGCAGAGAGCCCTGATCCCTCAAGACTAATTTGGATTTGTAGTCAGTTCTCTTAGGATTCAGGGACCAGGAGATGCATAAAACAATGGTTAAGATCAGACTTTTGTGGCCAGAACAACCTTGATTTAATCCTGTCTCCACTTCCTAGCTACATAATCTTGGGCAAGTTACTTAATTCTGCTAAGCCTCAGTTTCAATCTTTGAAATTGAGATAATGATTGTTATCTTACAGGATTATTATGAGAATTAAATGAGATCATGTGTTCAGGACAGAGCACAGCAAGTATTAAACACTGGAAAACTCACAGCATTGTAGCTATCATTCTTTCAAATTATTTGGGGGAATAAATGCTTAGGAATGCACTGACATTTATGCTTATATACATTCAGGACACATGCAGAGACATGTGAAGGTTTCACATCCTCCCACTCCAATACCCATCTTTGTTATCTGGCCAAAACCACATGTATGAGTCAAAGACATTTTGAGATGAACTAAAGGTAGGGAAAGCTCTGCCAATAGTGCTAGGATCCTCTGGGGAGGGGAGGAGGGAGAGCAACGTGAACAAACTGAGTTATTTAAAGGGATGAATTGTATATCAAAGAAACTTGATAAGGTAGCCCTCTGGATTAGATAAGATTCTGGTGTGTACACACACACACACACACACACACAATACATACACACATATGTATATATATGCATATATATACACACATGTGTGTGTATATACACACACACACACACACGTATACATACACATAGATATGTTTATCCCAGAGCATGCCACAGCCTTCATCAGATTCTTGGTGACTGGACCCCATTTGTCTCTGTTTGCTTGCTTTTTTAGTGGGGTGGACTGGGAATTTGGTTACTTAAATTAAGTGACTCATTTTAACTGGAATATCAAGAAACTTTCCATGAAAATATTTGAAAATTTGGGCTCTGGTACATCTATTTAGTAAAATTTAGTCATACTTTGAAGGTTTATTAGACAATTGCAGACATAAATAAAAATATGTTGAGATATATACTCTTGGGCCATAAGTAATGGGCCACTAGTTGCCTTGGTGATATTTTGTAACTGTGCTAATTGCCACATGGATAAAAAGATGTTAACACTGGTGAAATAGTAGTGGGTGACAGTTGAGGCAATGTGTATGAATTTCAATGTATTTTGGGGTAACAGAGAAACTGACATGCGAGAGTATTAGAAACAGAAACAGAAACTCAAAACTATCAACATTCACAATTATCTCTAAACTATGGGAGAAGTCTGAAGTAAACACCATCTAAAATTCACATTTATTGGGGCGCCTGGGTGGCTCAGTCATTAAGTGTCTGCCTTCAGCTCAGGTCATGGGCCCAGGATCCTGGGATCAAGTCTGGCATCAAGCCCCGCATCGGGCTCCCTGCTCAGTGGGAAGCCTGCTTTTCCCACTCCCATTGCCCCTGCTCGTGTTCTCTCTCTCTGTCAAAGAAATAAAATCTAAAAAAAAAAAAAAAAAAAGATTCACATTTACCCAGAAGATGGATAGAAAGAAACTGAACATTATAACCATGATACATTTTGGACACTGAACATCTTTAGAAGTTGAACAAACACCATAAACTTTTGTTTTCTTTAGTTATGCTCTAGTGGCAAATCTTTCCTGGTATCTTAATTGAAATTAATTACTCCTTTCTCTGAATTTCTGAAACATGCGTCTTATTCCACTTTTAAGCACACATTTTATGCTAACTTTTTATAATACACAGTTGTCTTTACAATTTCGCCTCCTAAAGATTGTGGCAAAAAAATGGAATTCTTAGTTTATCATGTCCCTTTGCTGTGAATTTCATGAGGCACTTTACCTTAGGTGTTGAAACTTAAAGCCTGGATACAGTCAACATGTAGTGTTTTGTTTGGCCTTCACGATATTAAAAAAAAGAAATCAAATGTCTTTAGGTTCTTTAGGTGGGGCATGCTTTTTCCAGAGGCATATGCTCTTTAGATTCCTATTTTTTTATCTTAAACCCGGCCTACTTCACTCATTTGTATTATTTGCATAGCCCCTGCAGGCTTGCGATTTGCAATTGTAACTGTAAACTAAAATTTAGCTATGAAGCAAAGCAAATACTTGCCTCTTAATGTTAGCAAAAGAGGTAAGAAGTTTAGTCTGGGGACTAAGAGGAAATAGCTTTGGCCTTGGATGAAAAGACTAGAAAGAAATGTAAGGAACCAATAATCAAACGCTGAGAAAGAATACTCAGGAAGAAATAGATAGTGCAAATGAAGTAAAAGTTACTAGTTGGTGAAGGAGAAGATCTTTAAGATGCATGTGAAGACAGTGAAAGACAGACTGAAGGAACAGCTGAGGTCTGGTATGAGGCAGCAGATGCCTTCCTCATTAGAAGAAGGCCTCTAAAGGGAATGTACTGAAGCACATACCTGAATGTCACTTCCGTACTCTGGACCTATATAGCTTAAAGGATTTTTAGACCATCAGGTTGTAGTGTATATAGAAAAATGAAAATCACAGCAGCGTATTGATCTAACATTCCCTTTTCTGATATTTTGGAAGCTCTCAGGTTATCTGGTTGCCATGTTGTTAGAACGTCCCTGTGACGGTGAAAACCTGGTAATGATTGTTGACAGGCCCAGCTTCATCATCGGCATGAAGCTCTCAAAGATATATAGCTTTCTAATTTATTTTTGCATAAATGACATTTACCAATCACTAAAATGCATACATTTAAATCACGGCCACTTTGGTGGTTAGAGGAGGATATGGTTCATCCTAATCAAGAGCGAATATAAATCCACGATAGCCTTCCCCTAAAGGATAAGTATCTCTTCTTGCCTTAATCCAACACTGATAAAAATGAAAACATATTCAAAATTGGTCCTACCATACGTTTATCTTTCTATTAAACCACATTTTCCCTACACACATAACTAGCATAAGAGAGGAAGAGAATGGGAGAAAACCGAAATTGGCAGCAGTATGGTTGAGCCATCTGATGAGCCCCTCTGTGGAACATAGTATGAAAAGCATCCCATTGGGACCATTGGGACCAGCAGAGTGATGACAGGCAAAATTACTCAAGAGAACAGGTTGCAATCACACTTAAGAACCTGTTTCCTTGGACCTAGTAACCTTAAATTTCTTCTGTGGAGCTTCAGTGATCATCCCACATTCATGAAGAGGTAAATGCGTCTTCATGAAAGATACCAAATCAGTCAAGGATATAATGAGATGATGGAGCAGGAATGTTGGAGGACTAAAGGACAGAGAGGTCCTGGATATTGAGAAAGAGGACCAAAACTCTCTGGCTCAGGGGATGAAAGTAGTGGGTACATTGGCAGAGGGTTGTTAGTTTCTCCTCTCAGCATTATGGGAGTGGACACCTGCCAGCCTCCTGCCCTGTGACTCAGGTTCTCAGTTGGCTGATATGTGGGAACCATAGCTATAGAAGCTGGTTCTTCCTTAGAGGAAATGAAGGAATCATATGGAAAGAGAAGGCAGAAGAGGAGTTAGGAACAAATGAGAAGGAGATTCCGAGGTTGAAAATGTGCTGTGGAGCCCTGTGCATAAAGTCTTGCGTGTAAGGTTTTACATGTTCACTCAGGGAAAGGCTTAGCTTATCACCAGTCATTAAGTAAGGTGATTAGATCTGTAGACTAACCCCCAACTTCTCTCTGTGTCTCTAGAAAGTTTTTCCTCTGTATATCATTGGGACAGGTGTAAGATGGTATTATCTGTTAATCAATTTGCCTGTTTGTTTCCGGATTTCTTGTCCTGTATCTCAGAAGTTCCCATTAAAGTATCCCAAGCAATGCTCTATAAAACTAACTTTTTTGGGATATTCTAGAAAGGTTACACAGATATAGGTGATACAGATGAAAGCAGTAGGAATTCTTCCTGGACCATTTTCACTTCTCTGGCTTTAGGGAGAGAAGGAAACATGGGCCTGTCTTTGGCTCCTTCCCAATTTCATGCATTACAGCTCCTTTTTTAAAAGAGGACAGGTGAATCCTTCCTGGTCCACCAGACTGCTTCGTTCAGTGCTTCACAAACACTTACTGGCAACCAACCATATGCTAAATGCTGTGTGAAGTGCTTAAGAGAACGAAGGAGTTTCTCTCAAGAGTTGCCTTGATTTCTTCTTTTATGAATTCACCTCAGATCCCTTCCTGAAAAATCAACCTTCCAGTTTACTCTGTTTTCCTCTCTAATACGTCACCTTCACTAACTTGTTTTTAACCCTTTTATCATTGGGAGGATTTGTGTATCCATAACTATAGAGATTGCAAAGTCAACAGGCTCTTCTAATCTCTTCACATCCAATATAATACTTCTTAGGCATTCAAGAAACAAAGAAATCATTGATTAGGAAGGGGGTTTGGATGTCATGTGCACCTTGCTCAATACCTAACACTTTTCTTCTCTATATATAGCTATAATAATTACAATAGCTACCATATATTCTGTGGTTATTATGCCACCAGCAAAACACTTTATGGATATTTGCCTGGCAGAATTCTTCCAACACCTTAAGGTAGGTAATTTTATCTCCAATTTTATCTCCACCAGATTAGGAGACTGGTTTTAAGACCATTCTGTTGGTACACAGTGGATTCAGGGTTTTGTTTTGTTTTGTTTTACGATTTTTATTTATTTTTGTGAGAGAGCGAGAGCACTAGCACGAGTGGGGGGTTGGTGCAGAGGGAGAACCAGGATCCTCGGATCATAACCTGAGCCAGAGTCAGACCCTTAACTGACTGAGCCACCCAGGTGCCCTGGATTCAGGTTTTTAATATTTTCTCTTCTGAATATAAACTTTTGGCACTTTCAATTTATCACACTACACAGAAAATACAGAGTAGTTATTGTGATTATATACATATATAAAATTACAATAACACAGAAACAGACTCTTGCAAATATTTTTAGATAACATGGTACTAATAACCACAGGTACTTAATAAGGTGATTTCATTCCTTTTGGGGGCCCTAGTCATGCTAGACTCCCTGCAGCCCTATGAGCAGATGATGGTTTTTATCTGGTTTGAAAACTGGTCTGGCTGGCCTGAGATGCCCTGTTACCTCAGGTTAATCATCTCCTTTCTCTTCACCTGTTTCTTACCTGCAAAACTGGGAGGTGAAATAGGCTAGTTGATCCTGAAGTCTCCTCTGGTGAGGCTCTGATGGAGCCTATGCCCCTGGAGCCCTCTCAAGTTCAGGGCTTAACCTGTGACCAACAGTGAAGACAACAGTGGACAAACCCTGCTCTGGGAATCAGTCTGGATTCCATCTTGACTGTGTGACCTTGCTCCAGTCACCCTCAATTCTGGGCATCAGCTCCCTCATGGGTCAGTGAGAGGAGTGGAAATGATTAGGTAGCTTCTCAGGGCCTTCTAACGCTGATGCTCTCACCTTACTCTCCCACAGATAGTAGACATAGGTGCTTCCTCATACTCCCCCAGTACTTTTAGTCAATTTCTCAAGCCAAGGGCCAGGTGCCCACTATAAGGCTGTCTGATTGTTCCTGCTTCACTTAAACCATTAACCTCATGATAGCATTCTGGGTGGGGGGAGGGCATCAGGTTAAAACAAGGACATAAAAATTATGAGCTACATTTGTCATTGACTTCACGGCCTTTAACAACCCTGGCTGTTTCCTTAAGCAGATGGGAAGTAATCTTATGGCTGAAGCTTAGGGAAAGAAATTGTCTGGAAGGCCTTGTGCACAGAAGAAAAGAGCAGGCAAAGCCTGCCCCAGCAGGTAATAGGCTGGCATGATAATAAAGTATGGTGGCAAAATGAAACATTAAAACACCCAATAAAAGCCTAAGTGCTTGATCATCATCCCTAATGAAAATATATGATTGCCTAATAAAATGCTCCATGCGGCCTCTGGCCATGGATCTGCATTTATTAACACCTGTTACCACTGCCATCTTCTTCCCGGGAAGGGTGACCTTCTATCCCAGATGGCCCATGACCTAGAGAATACAGTATGGGGGAATTTTTGGCTTGTGGATCCCAGGAGAACCCAGCTGACCTGGGGTCCAGCAACAGCTGCCTGAATTCTATTTGTGTTTCCTTGGGAAATAAAGGGACGAGGGCAGTGGCTGGTAAGTCAAAGCAAAAAAACAGAGGTACAATCTGTCTCATATGTGCCTTGCTGATTAGGGATCTGCCAGCTGGGTTATGAACACAAGGAACAAAACCTGGGGCTGTTGCAGTATACTTCAGGAAGCTAAACAGGATTCTTATTGGACATGAAGGAGAAAAAAACCTGAATTATTTTGCCCCTTCCTATCTCTTCCACTTTAATAAATACTTTATCCATGTTCAAAACAGAGTCACCAAGATCAACTAAAATAGGAAATTCCTGAGCAATTTGCAGATGGACCTTCAGAATCAAGCCTCACATTAAAACGCATAGACTAACTGCATTCACACAGTATTTTATCATTACCAAACTCTGAGACTTGATAACAATCAGCTGTCAATTCCAGCATGTGTATAATCCCATTTGATCCTAAAATAAGCCTTGTGAAGTTGGCAATATAATTGCTCTGAAACTTACAGATGAGATTTAGAGCAGTCAGTTAAATTATTAAAGGTCTCATAGTTTATAGATGTTAGAGCTGGATCCCAAACAATGTTCTCAAATCCCTTAATCTGGTTCCCTGGCATCATGAAGTGGAATGGGCCCACTATATCCAAGGCCACCTTCTCCCAGAGGATGGCTACCCCATTCAAGCTCAAAGCCACATCAAATACTAATACAGAAATAACAGTACTTGTGTGGTGGGGAGGGGACTCCTAAGAGAACCTGGGGTCTCCACATAGAGGAAGAGGAGGAAAATACACCTAGTGAGCAAGACCTCTGGCTCCAAAATAGCTCCTGGGTTCTCCCACTGTCTGAACCGTCATGTTTACATAGGTAAACCACCACTTCGGGTCTTGGAAAGTTTTTGACTGTTTCCAAACTGGGCTTTCTTTTTACCTTCTACCTTTTTACTAGGGATTAAAATTCTCTCAGGTTTTCTTTTGCCCCAACCCTCTATATGCCTACTTTGAAATTATAGAAAGGTTTAGTTGGTACTAATGTGGGGCAACAATATTCAGGTGTACTTTAAAGGAGAAAAAAGTGTACATCTATTTCACAACTGATATTTATCAGAACTGTTCATATATCATTTCATTTAATTGTCAGACAACACTCCAAGGTAAATATTATTGCCGTTATTTTATAGAGTCAGAATTTGAATCAGGTATGAGCTAAGAAATGTGCTTAGTTCACTCAATGGAACACAATGGGATAGACTTTTATGCTCAGGGTCTGTCCTGGGCTCTTCCCATTATATCACAGCAGCTCCCAGCGAGATTCCCTCCTTGCATCTCCTTGCCTCTGTCAGAAAGACCCTTGAACCTTAAACCCTATTATCTAGCTTACAATGGCTTTCTTCTTATAACTTGCCTCCCAGTGAAGGCACTTTATTACTGGCTATATTCTCAAATACATTTTTCCTTTCCAGCCACTACAATTTTCACAAGCAGAGGGGCGTTGTTAACTCGAGTTTTCCTCGCTGGACTTGACGTTGGCTGATTGCATTTTGCTGACATGCACTCCTCCCGCTGTGTTACCAAGATAGTCCCCTATCATTTCTGCATCCCAAGCTGGCAGGGTGTGTGGCTTTGCAACATCTTTTCTTTCCACTCCAGAAAGAAGAGGGTAGAGCTACTTTATGGATGAAAATAAGAACTCATATAATGAGAAATTCAGATTATTGCTTTCCTACGAGGGAGAGAAGAAACACTTACCAACATGATTCTTCTTCCCATCCTCCCTCCCTCCATCTTGTCTTTCCCATCTCTCTCTTTATATGTTTATTGAATATATATTATTTGGAAAGCATGCTTCTGGAAACATGATAGAAAAGCATATAAATATCGAAAGATTTATTACTGGTGCTCCAAAAGTCCATTTTATGGGTTTAGATATGGAATCACCAGGCAGAATGGAGTGACCAAAACCTTCTCTGGAGCTTACTGAAAATTTCTGCATTTGATTGGCCAGTAACCTAATGGTTCCTTTAGAATGGAAGACACAGGTTACTCAAGGCTTATTGGGAGGAAATGGCCCCTTAGCATGGGGCCAAACGAAGAGAAGCCATGATGGAGGTAAGGGCTAGGATGCTGGAGTAAAGAAGCATTTTGGGAAAAGGACTCAGAGAATTCTGGGGAATGTTGAGCATAACAGTTAAAATAAGTGATAACAGAAAAGTACATGGTTTCAAAAGCAAAAGCACCCATTTTCTTATAGTTTTTTTTTAATAGTTAAAAAAAGAATTTATTTGTCAGAGTGAGCAAGTACACAAACAGGGGGAGTGGTAGGCAGAGGGAGAGGGAGAAGCAGACTCCCCCCTGAGCAGGGAACCTGATGTAGGACTAGATCCCAGGACCCTCGGATCATGACCTGAGCTGAAGACAGATGCTTAACTGACTGAGCCACCCAGGCATCTCAACTTACAGTTTTTAATAGAATTACCCCAACCAAATCTAATGCTGGTATCTGCAACTAGGAAAATATCAGACCTCGTGACTGTGAGATAACAGATAATACATATAGATTTCACTCATATGTGAAATTTTATAAACAAAACAGATGAACATGGAGTAGGGGAAGAGGGACAAACCATAAAATTGACTCATAACCATAGAGAACAAACTGATGGTTACCAGAGCAGAGAGGAGTAAGGGATGGGCTAAATGGGTTAAATGGGGATTAGAGAGGGCACTTGTTGGGATAAATACCGGTTGTTATATATAAGTGATGAATAACTAAGTTCTACTCCTGAAACTAATATTATACATATGCTAACTAACTGGAATTTAAAGAAAATTTGAAACAACTATATATTTTGATCTCTGCCCTGGTTCCTGACTCAGAGCTCCTAAAACCCTTGTGATGTTCTAAGTAATAAAAATACTAGATGCATCTTTTGCTCTAATATTTGGTCTTTGACCCTAGTTCTCAACACAGAGTCTCTAAGTCCCTTGGATTTCCTGAGAGAAATGTTCTAATGAGATGACTTTTGGTAGGCTCCTATATGGGGGCTTGTCACCAGAGAAACCAAGCCCTAATTAGAAGCTTGGAATTTTCAGTCCCATCTACCACTCTCCAGAGTGGGAGGGGGAGGGGCTGGAAATGGAGCTAATGTTCAATCATGTCTACATGAGGAAGTCTCCGTAAAAATCTCAAGAGTATAGGGTTCTGAGAACTTCCAGGTTAGTCAGCACATGGAGGAGCTGAGGAACAGTGGTACACTGGAGGGGTCATGGAAGCTCTGTGTCCCTTCCCACATACCTTATCCTATGTTTCTCTCCCATCTGAACACTCATCTGCATCATTTATCAGAGTCTTTTATAATAAACTGGTAAATAGTAAGTAAGCTGTTTTCCTGAGTTCTGGGAGCTGCTCTGGCAAATTAATCAAACCCAAGGAGGTGGTTATAGAAATCTTCATTGTATAGTGAATCCATCAGAAGTACAGGTGAGAGCCTAGACTTAGGATTGGCATTTAAGGTAGAGGAAGCCTTGTGAGTCAGAGCCCTTAACCTGTGGGATCTGATATGTCTCCAGGTAGATAGTATCAGAACTGAGTTAAGTTGTAGGATGCCCAGCTAGGATGTGACACAGAAAATCTCTTATTGTGGGGAAAGCCCATGTAGCTGGTGCCAGAAATGTTGTAAGTGGTTGTAAGTGTGATAGACCATGAGATCAAAGGAGGAACCCAGGAAAATGACTGAGTTTTTCCCAACTCAGTGACCCATGATGGAGTACAGGATCTGCTTGCAGAAGAAGGCTATACATAGTGGGAGGACTGTAAGGACAATAGTTGAATCTCAGATTTGCTTTTTCACCAAGCTGCTTAACTTTTAGCAAGTGATAGACTTTTTAAGAATTGGTTTCTTCATCTGAAAATTGGGGAAGAATATTACCAACTCCATGTGATTATTAAAAGTATTAAATGAGAGACTGTATTTATTTAAAACATGATGAATCTAGTAATTATCAAGATCGCTATGCAGGTTTTTTCCCCCTTTTATCGAGATCATATTACGGCATTTATAAAATCTGCAGGGCTTTTGTTTCTTTTCTTTTTCTCTGAAGCTGTCTCCATTTTGTAACTTACCTTATTCCCTGAGTGGTGGGGGGAGATAAGGGCAGGAAATAAGTGCAAGGGTTTGTGATGAAATGTTTTGAGAGTGAGTAGTGAATAATTGATGTTTCATGGTAAGAGATACAAAGACACAGGAAACGTGGTCCTAGAGAAGTAATGTGGTTTAAAGACAATCTCGGAGTACTTCAGTCCTTTGTGCCTAGGTCTGGGATCCAATTCCCAGGGAATCAGAAACAAGCTGTCAGGATCCAGACATCATTCTAATCCTACAAATGGTTTGAAAGGTGCTAGCAGTCACAGGATGCACAGAAGACATGTGGCCACCCTTGTGAATCAGGTGGTTTTGACAAGGGAGTGGTACTTCTAAGGTAATAAATAGGCAATGGCAGGAGGCAGTGGTATGCTTAAGATGGATAGCCAGAAGAGGCTGCTCTAGACAGGGATAGGCCGGGAAACTCCTTTTAGGCCTTCATTCATCAACAAACATCTATTTGGCGCCCACTATGTGAGTCATCGATTTCAGCATGTTGCTGCTTTTGTGCAAACCTTATCCTTTCTGTCTCAACTGAGAACTAGAGCCTAGAGGCTGAGAAAAAAAGGGGAAGAAATGGGGAGTTTGCGCAAGACTAACTGCATGCATGCAGGGAATTTTTAGAGGAAAATTCATTCAACCCACATTTATTGAGACCTGTTCTGGCTGGACATCATGATAAGCTCTGTAAGAAAAACAAAGATGAATAAAACATATTCTCTGACCTTGAGGATCTCACAGTCTAGTGAGTAAGACAAACAAATAAGGAAATAAGAATAACACAAAGTAATACATTTTGAAATAGAGTGGTAAAGAATGTGCTCCAAGAGGAATCATAACTAGCAGGCAATATGTGGGAATCTGAGACTGTCTGGCGCTTTGGCAACTGAGAGCCAGGTGAGCAATGTGTAAGCTGGAAGGAGATCTTGAGCCTGGCCAGGAGGGTTGCAAATGCAAGCAGTGGAACAGGGGTTCAGGGATCACTGAGCAAAGCACTAGGCTTTTATGTAGATTTTTTATGTCTCATTTTGTTTTCTGTGTGAGGGTCAGTCACTTAAACATAGTGTTTCAAATCACAAACCCCAGAAAGATCAAACAAATTAGAACCATTCAGCCAGAAACTGCCAGAACAGAAATGACAACCATCAGGGTCCTTCAGTCTGCTTCTCAGAGCATTCTGTCTTTCAAAGGCAGAATAACTTGAGTTATAAACTCACCAGCCTTTATTTATCTAACAGGTCTTCCTGTGTCAAATATTTGTGCTAATTCTTAATAACTGTCTACTGTTGTTACTAATAATAGCAGCTAAACAAAATTCCTACACAATGCAAGTAGCTACTCTACCAGTTGCATTGTTCCTCTTAGCTAAACCTCAAGCCATTCTGCAGCGACTGGGAGGTCAACTGATACGTGCAATTTGGGGAGATGGGAGGAACTTTTATGTCCTTGTGTTGAGGGAACTCTCTGGAAGCAGAGGAAACACCAGAATGAGAAAGAGCACAAGAGCATTCCTGGCATGGCAGACAGAGTCCACACAGATCTTGCTCCACTGATACCCACTGCTTTCTCTCTTAGCTTTAGAATTGGCCCCGTTGGGTAGGGCAGTTGTGTTTCCCTCCTAGGAAACAAAAGCATATTTCCACAGGTACAACTTCTTACTTTAATCTCTCTGACAAACTCCATGTAAACCAGCACTTCTTAAATGAGGTTTCAATCATATTCCTTAGGCAAAAGAATTTGATTTAAGATTTCGGAAGCAAGGAAAGTGCAATTATCCAGAATTAACATTTGGGAAATATGCAATTCCTCACAGACACCTTTTCCTAAATTGTCTAGATAATGCTTCCATACTGTTTCTAGTAATTTTGACATGAGAAAATATAAAGCCCTGGATAATCCAAACAATTGACACAAATCTTTCTTACAGGAAGATAAGATTATCTATAAAGTTCTATTGCAATGCCTGGGTGGCTCAGTTGGTTAAGTATCTGTCTCTTGATTTCAGCTCAGGTCATAATCTCAGTCAGGGTCCTAAGATCAAGTCTTGCATCAGGCTCTGTAAACAGGGAGTCTGCTTGAGATTTTCTTCCCTCTGTGCCTCCCTCTGCTTTCTCTCTCAAAATAAATAAATAAATCATTAAAAAAAAATAAAAAAGAAATAAAGTTCTATCTCAGAGCCTGACAGAAAGTTCAGCTAACAATTGGTGCTTAACAAATGCTGAGTCACTAGGACAGCATAGCTTCCCTATCAAAGTCTGAAGGAATAAGTCTTTCTTACTCAAATGAGGTACCCTAAACTGCTGTTTTTTTCACATGGGACCATTTTCGCAATAAATCTTACTGAACTTCTACTAAGTTTAAGAAACAATGATGTATGTTAACAGATTAATAAGAAAGAGATCCTTGTTTTTTAGGAGCTTCTAAGCTGCTTGGAAAAACTATACTTAGAAATATGAAAAGTTAGTAAATTTAATATCTAAATTAAATAATAAAATTAGTCAATCATATAAAAATTAAAAGGTGGTGAAATCTATGAAGAAATTATCAGGAGGGAGGAGCTAGATTGAGATTTTATTTGTTTCTTTAATTTAATTTAATTTTATCTAAATTCAATGAGGTAACATAATATATTATTAGTTTCAGGGATAGAATTTCGTGATTCATCAGTCGCGTATAACACCCAGTGCTCATTCCATCAAGTGCCCTCCTTAGTCTCCATCACCCAGTTACCCCATTCTCCACCCACCTCCCCTCCAGCAACCTGTTTTCTATGAGTAGGAGTGTCTTATGGTTTGTCTTCCTCTCTGATTTCATCCTGTTTTATTTTGTCCTCCCTTCTGTTATGATCCTTTGTTTTGTTTCTTAAATTTTTCATATCAGTGAGATCATATTATAATTGTCTTTCATTGACTGACTTGTTTCACTTAACATAATACCTTCTAGTTCCATTCACATCATTGCAAATGTTAAGATTTCATTTTTGATGGCTGATATATACATATATATATGTATGTATATATATATATGTATGTGTATATATATGTATATATATGTATGTATACACACACACACACACACACACACACCACAGCTTCTTTTGGATTGAGATTTTAAATACTAGGAGATGTAGTGGTCATTTAGAACATGACAGCCGAGCAGAGACTTGTGAGAAGTGGCATGTTGGCCATGTAGATGTGGCAGACAGCATTCCAGTTAGAAAGGATAGCCAGTGAGAAGACTTAAGGGAGGCTCTGAAAGGAGACTAGGAAGACTGGATGGAGCCAGGGGAGAGCAATAGGACAAGAGGTCCAAAATGAACCTGGAAGCCAGATTACAAAGGAACCTGTACACAGCTATAAAAACTTTGGCTTTTGCTCTGTGTGAAGCGGTAAACCATTGTAAAATTTAAGAAAAAAAAAAAAGGAAAGAAAAGAAAAAAAAGGCATGACTTTCTTAAGTTCTAAAAAGTTTAATCTGGCTGTTGTGTTGGGATAGACTTCTGGGAGGCATAGAGTGAAATAATGGGGCCTGTTTGGAGGTACAGCAGTGATCCAGGGAAAAGACCATGGTGGCAGCTTGGACCAGAGCTAGGAATGGAGGTGGTGAGAAATGGATGTGGTCAAATAATTGTGGACGCAATTTGAAGATAGCATGTGATAGGACTTATAAGTGCAAAGGGTAGCTTCATGATTCTGAGAAGACTTCACAGAAGAGATTGAATTTTGGCTGGATCTTTAATAAAGTATGATTAAGACTGGTAAAAAGCAACAGGGAGGGAATATAAGGTAGTGGAAAAGGCACAGCAGCAAAAAGTGCAATCAACTTTTAGAAGATCATATGTTGATTACTTTGGGTGGATTTCAAGTTTTAGGAAAAACAGTAATTCAAGACTGGTACATGGAAAGGGCAAAACACATGGCTTTAGGGATCCCTGTTGGATGAGATTTGGTCCCTAAGTGATCTTGGCTTATTTAATTGTCCAAATCCAAAAATCTCAGAAATGGAACAGCAGGCCAGTATTGCGCCCCCAAAATTGTTTTCTGCTACAGCATTGCTGACAAAGGTTTGGTTAGCCTCTTCCTGAGTATCTCCAATGGCTACTTTCTTAGTTCAGAATAGCCCCTTCATCTGGTGGGAAGATTTTTTGCTTGGTTTTAGAATATTTCTCAGTATTGAACTGAATCTGTCTTTATATAACTGTTAGCTGTTGGCTGTAGTTAATTTTAGTCACTAGTCACTAGCTCATTTATGCAAGAGACATTTAGTGTCTACTAATACAACATAAGGAAGAGAATTAACATTACTTGAATTTCTTCTTGGGATCACTGTGAAGACTATTTCATGTTAATTATCTTATTTAATAATCATAGAATCCTATGATAGAACAGACCTTCAAATTAAACTGTCTCTCATAATGGAGGGTTTATATATGAATGTGTATGGAGGGACTTGGCAAAGGACACAAAGATCTTCTTATTGGGGGGTTACAGCTCTCTGGAAGAAGAGCAAATAATTCCACATTTTCTTCTTCCTTCTTTCACTTCATTCACCTCTTGTGTGTTTCTGAGGGGCTGAGCATTAAGACAGACCCAAGGACATAGGGCATAAGAAATCTCCTCACAAGTAATCCTGGTCTAGACCTTTGGGGAGAAGAATGTGTGTGTGTACATATCATATGATACACATATCATGAGCTTTTACCAAGTTATAGAGTAGAGAGATATTTGGGCAGCTCAGAGTCAAAAGGGGTCTCAAGAGCAAAACAGAGTGACTATGCAGGGTAAGACCAGAATCCAGTGATTTGAGGCCATGTCAAATCTAACAGCAGATTCCATTGCTTGCCTTACACAGGGGATGGGCCACAGCTAGAGAAGTTCAGGAAAAGTCTCTGGGTCAAAGTTTGTAAGTGGAAGAGGCAGGAGGAATGCAGTTCTGAGGACAACTCCAAGAACTTCCATGGTTCTCCAGGGACTGTGCTAGGTACTGCTGGGGACCCAGAGATGGAGGAGGTAGAACTAGAAACTATTCTCTTCTCACTCACAGACTGGTGGAAGGTGTTTGGAACTAAAATAAGCCAAGGCATAAAGATTAGGAGTCATAGAAGCATGAATGCTGTGGGAGATCAGGGATGCAAGAATACTTCTGGCTACATTGTCCAGAGGCTTGGAAGGAAGATGAGATTTTTGATAAATGGAAATGGTCAGGGTGAAGAGAAGATGGATGGCTAAAGATGCAAAGAGAAGAAACTACAGGTGGTATAAACAAATAGCTCCATTTGACTCATGCACAGAGCTCACAAAGGGAAGTCATTTGAACAAAGGTAGGCAATTGTTGCAAGGGCCAGATCACAAAGGATCACGAATGACTTGATGGAATTGATTCCATGGTTAATCAAGAATTCTTGAAGGTGTTGAACAGTGAGTAATCTGTGTGCATAAATTCTAGTCTCTGTGGCCAAAAGAATAACTATAATTCCTCTGTATAGAATAACTGCTAAAACATTTAAGAGACATGGTCTGTTCCTATTATATCTTACCTCAAGTCTAAGCAGCTCTATTAAAAAATATATATATATCTTACCTTAAGATACGATTCCAACCTCCTTAGTGTCATGGTCACTTTCCTTTGAACACTCCATAGATTATTCATAAGCAACTAACAGTTATTAAAATCTTATAATATTTCAGGCAGTGTGATGAAAATTTTAAATGGGTTATCTTATGAAACATCATAATTGCCTATAATGGAGGTGTTATTTTATCCTCATTTGACAGATAGATAACCTGAGGTTTAGAGAGGTTGAGTAAATTGCCCACAGCTAGCGGGTGTCAGATATAGAATCCAAACTTAGGATTTCTGCCTGTAGAACCCAAGCTCTTAAACACTACACTACCTACCCAGCCCCCATTCTCAATTAAAAAAAAAGAGAGAGAGAGAGAGCGAGAGATCTTCGAGAATTTGGGTCTAGACTCAGCACTAATCCATTTCCTTTCCTGGACCTCAGATTCCTCACCATCAATTAAGGGGTTTGGACCAGAACCCCCTTAAGGTCTAGTTCTGATAAAGAATGATTTTATTTGTTTGTATAAGTAATTGCATTCTAATAGGGCCATGGTTGCAATAATTGCATTCATTGAACAAATACTAACCAAGAAAGGCAGAGGAGGAAAATGTAAGTCTTACTTATGCTTAGGATCACCCTGGGAAGATCCCATTTATCTTTCAACACTTTATTTTACACAAATCAAGATCGTAAATATATCTTTTTTAAATTAATTAACTAATTAATTAATTTTAATAAACATATAATGTATTTTTATCCCCAGGGGTACAGGTCTGTGAATGGCCAGGTTTACACACTTCACAGCACTCACCATAGCACATACCCTCCCCAATGTCCATAACCCCACCTCCCTTTCTCAAACCCCCTCCGCCCAGCAACCCTTAGTTTGTTTTGTGAGATTAAGAGTCACTTATGGTTTGTCTCCCTCCCAATCCCATCTTGTTTCATTTGTTCTTCTCCTACCAGCTTAACGCGCCCCCCCCCCATGCTGCATCTCCACTTCCTCATATCAGGGAGATCATATGATAGTTGTCTTTCTCCGACTGACTTATTTCGCTAAGCATGATACCCTCTAGTTCCATCCACGTCATCGCAAATGGCAAGATTTCATTTCTTTTGATGGCTGCATAGTATTCCATTGTGTATATATACCATGTCTTCTTTATCCATTCGTCTGTTGATGGACATCTAGGTTCTTTCCATAGTTTGGCTATTGTAGACATTGCCGCTATAAACATTCGGGTGCACTTGCCCCTTCGGATCACTATGTTTGTATCTTTAGGGTAAATACCCAGCAGTGCAATTGCTGGGTCATAGGGTAGTTCTATTTTCAACATTTTGAGGAACCTCCATGCTGTTTTCCAGAGTGGTTGCACCAGCTTGCATTCCCACCAACAGTGTAGGAGGGTTCCCCTTTCTCCGCATCCTCGCCAGCATCTGTCATTTCCTGACTTGTTCATTTTAGCCGTTCTGACTGGTGTGAGGCGATATATCTCATTGTGGTTTTGATTTGTATTTCCCCGATGCCGAGTGATGTGGAGAACTTTTTCATGTGTCTGTTGGCCATCTGGATGTCTTCTTTGCAGAAATGTCTGTTCATGTCCTCTGCCCATTTCTTGATTGGATTATTTGTTCTTTGGGTGTTGAGTTTGCTAAGTTCTTTATAGATTTTGGACACTAGCCCTTTATCTGATATGTCGTTTGCAAATATCTTCTCCCATTCTGTCAGTTGTCTTTTGGTTTTGTTAACTGTTTCCTTTGCTGTGCAAAAGCTTTTGATCTTGATGAAGTCCCAGTAGTTCATTTTTGCCCTTGCTTCCCTTGCCTTTGGCGATGTTCCTAGGAAGACGTTGCTGCGGCTGAGGTCGAAGAGGTTGCTGCCTGTGTTCTCCTCAAGGATTTTGATGGATTCCTTTCTCACATTGAGGTCCTTCATCCATTTTGAGTCTATTCTCATGTGTGGTGTAAGGCAATGGTCCAATTTCATTTTTCTGCATGTGGCTGTCCAATTTTCCCAACACCATTTATTGAAGAGGCTGTCTTTTTTCCATTGGACATTCTTTCCTGCTTTGTCAAAGATTAGTTGACCATAGAGTTGAGGGTCTATTCCTGGGTTCTCTATTCTGTTCCATTGATCTATGTGTCTGTTTTTGTGCCAGTACCATGCTGTCTTGATGATGACAGCTTTGTAATAGAGCTTAAAGTCCGGAATTGTGAAGCCACTGACTTTGGCTTTCTTTTTCAATATTCCTTTGGCTATTCGAGGTCTTTTCTGGCTCCATATAAATTTTAGGATTATTTTTCCATTTCTTTGAAAAAAAAATGAATGGTATTTTGATAGGAATTGCATTAAATGTGTAGATTGCTTTAGGTAGCATAGACATTTTTTTTTATCATTTTTAAAATTTATTTTCAGCATAACAGTATTCATTGTTTTTGTACCACATCCAGTGCTCCATGCAATCCGTGCCCTCTCTAATACCCACCACCTGGTTCCCCCAACCTCCTACCTCTTCAAATCCTTCAGATTGTTTTTCAGAGTCCATGAGTCTCTCCATTGTTCACCTCCCCTTCCAATTTCCCCCAACTCCCTTCTCCTAACTCCCCATGTCCTCCATGCTATTTGTTATGCTCCACAAATAAGTGAAACCATATGATAATTGACTCTCTCTGCTTGACTTATTTCACTCAGCATCATCTCTTCCAGTCCTGTCCATGTTGCTACAAAAGTTGGGTATTCATCCTTTCTGATGGAGGCATAATACTCCATAGTGTATATGGACCACATCTTCCTTATCCATTCATCTGTTGAAGGGCATCTTGGTTCTTTCCACAGTTTGGTGACCATGGCCATTGCTAGCATAGACATTTTCACAATATTTATTCTTCCAATCCAGGACCATGGAACATTTTCCCATTTCTTTGTGTCTTCCTCAATTTTTTCATGAGTACTTTATAGTTTTCTGAGTATAGATTCCTTGCCTCGTTGGTTAGGTTTATTCCTAGGTATCTTATAGTTTTGTTCAATTGTAAATGGGATTGACTCCTTAATTTCTCTTTCTTCTGTCTTGTTGTTGGTGTAGAGAAATGCAAGTGATTTCTATGCATTGATTTTGTATCCTGACACTGTACTGAATTCCTGTACAAGTTCTAGCAGTTTTGGAGTGGAGTCTTTTGGGTTTTCCACATATAGTATCATATCATCTGTGAAGAGTGATAGTTTGACTTCTTCTTTGCCGATTTGGATGCCTTTAATTTCCTTTTGTTGTCTGATTGCTGAGGATAGGACTTCTAGTACTATGTTGACTAGCAGTGGTGATAATGGACATCCTTGCCGTGTTCCTGACCTTAGCGGAAAAGCTTTCAGTTTTTCTCCATTGAGAATGATATTTGCGGTGGGTTTTTCATAGATGGCTTTGATAATATTGAGGTATGTGCCCTCTATCCCTACACTTTGAAGAGTTTGGATCGGGAAGGGATGCTGTACTTTGTCAAATGCTTTTTCAGCATCTATGGAGAGTATCATATGGTTCCTGTTCTTTCTTTTATTAATGTGTTGTATCACATTGATTGATTTGTGGATGTTGAACCAACCTTGCAGCCCTGGAATAAATCCCACTTGGTCGTGGTGAATAATCCTTTTAATGTTACTGTTGAATCCTATTGGCTAGTATTTTGGTAAAAATTTTCACATCTGTGTTCTTCAAGGATATTGGTCTGTAGTTCTCTTTTTTTGATGGGATCCTTGTCTGGTTTTGGGATCAAGGTGATGCTGGCCTCATAAAATGAGTTTGGAAGTTTTCCTTCCATTTCTATTTTTTGGAGCAGTTTCAGGAGAATAGGAATTAGTTCTTCTTTAAATGTTTGGTAGAATTCTCCCGGGAAGTCCCCTGGCCCTGGGCTTTTTTTTTTGTTTGTTTGGAGATTTTTGATGACCGTTTCAATCTCCTTACTGGTTATGGGTCTGTTCAGGCTTTCTATTTCTTCCTGGTTCAGTTGTGGTAGTTTATATGTCTCTAGGAATGCATCCATTTCTTCCAGATTGTCAAATTTGTTGGCGTAGCGTTGCTCATAGTATGTTCTTATAATTGTCTGTATTTCTTTGGTGTTAGTTGTGATCTCTCCTCTTTCATTCATGATTTTATTTATTTGGGTCCTTTCTCTTTTCTTTTTGATAAGTCTGGCCAGGGGCTTATCAATCTTATTAATTCTTTCAAAGAACCAGCTCCTAGTTTCATTGATTTGCTCTATTGTTTTTTTTTTTTTTTTTT